>NW_017537312.1:251201-357825 GCF_001853355.1 Bactrocera latifrons
TTAGGCATAACTGAAATTAAAAATATAACTATTCCGTTAAATTGCTTTGTTGGAATCAGTTGTAAATGTTAAAGATTAAGTTGAACTAAAGAACAGTCTAAAGATTTAAGTTTATTTTTTATTTTATTAATATTTTTTTTATTTTGCATATTTTGACGGGCGTGGCGAAGCCTCGCGCAACCATTGCCAGCTAGTTGTTTATAAAGCACAATGCAAAGTTATATTTTGGAAAGTGTAAGAAAAAAAACAATAAAAAAAACATTTCTGGCAATTTTGATACCAAGAAGAAGGTCTGGAATAGTCTAATGGTTTGAAATAATGCTCGGAGCTAGAATAGTTTCGTTTTCCAACAGGATTAACTATGTTTTCGGCATATTTTGCTAATAATACTCTCTGATTCCAAAAACTTTCTGCGGGTGTTACAACGACATTTTAAATCTTCAGCTGAGGTTCCAAAGTGGAGATTGCATTTTGAGTGAATTGAATTGGAAATGTAATTTGGAAAACTTTGGTTTTATGAGCAACGAATGATCCCACTTGGTCAGCTAGACACGCCTTTCGTGGTGATAAAAAGACCGTCTCATATCGAGAAAGCGAGTTGAGTATTTCAGGGCAAGACGAAATATCTCCTGTCATCAAACAAACGGTCGTTGCACTCGCGACTAGGCTCTAACGTCACTGTTGACTATCATAACTTTGAAGTCGTAGATAATTTCGTCTATCTTGGAACCAGCGTAATCACCACCAACAATGTCAGCCTGGAAATCCAACGCAGGATAACTCTTGCCAACAGGTGCTACTTCGGACTGAGTAGGCAATTGAGAAGCAAAGTCCTCTCTCGACGGACAAAAACCAAATTCTATAAGTAACTCATAATTCCCATCCTGCTATCTGGTGCAGTGGTTTTGCCGATGTCAACAACTGATGAGTCGACCTTGAGAGTTTTCGAGGGAAAGTTCTGCGAAAGAGTTATGGTACTTCGCGCGTTGGCCATCGCGAATATCGTATTCGATAGAACGATGAGCTGTATAAGATATATGACGACATTGACATAGTTCAGCGAATTAAAAGACCGCGGCTACCATGGCTAGGTCATGTTGGACCTGGCTTCACTTGGAATATCCAATTGGCGCCACGTAGCGTATATAATCGCGCAAGCGATGTCTACGTCAATAAAGAAGAAGAAGAATTTGATGCTTCTGCTAGTCTGGTCAGGCACTCCTAGACCAATCTCGAGCGCACTTGTCAGTAAGATCAAAGTCACTATTGCCGCTCTGCTGTCGAATTGAATGAAAGGGGTAAATAAGGTATTTCTTCGCAGAACTGCTACCCCACAGAAAGCTTCACGCCCAAACTTCACCTCGAATAATCCCGTGTGGTCATGTAGACAGAGAAAAACTCACTTTTTAGATCTTTTTCTTTTCAAATTACATTTAAACGTGTGATTTCGGTTTTCAGAAGAAGGCATTTTACTTCGATATCACATCAAAAAGACTTGATTTCTAGAACCGGTACATTCACTTTTAAAACTGAATAATTTCATTTGTTCGTGAAAGTGAAATGCACAAAACATGTAGCTGAATATACTTGTATATATCAATATTGTCTTGTGATGCAGTAATTATTTACTTAAATGTATTTTATGAAATGTTTCAATTGAAATCAAATTATTTCTCTTTCTTTCTTTTCAGGTCTGTTTGCTCAATTTTCATATGCACTATACTGAATTTAATTACATACACAAGTACATAAGCATACGATCCTTAACCTGCCTGAAAAAATATCAAAACGATTATGAATGTTTGGAGTAACAAATATTTTTAACACCAAATAAGTTGCCAAGATTATCGATTCTCTTTTGCATTTCATGCCAGCTAAGACCATAAGTTCCGCAACTTGACTACAGTGCTGGAAACCCATAGATATTATGAAGAACATATCAGAGAATCGGCTAACCGATGACGTCTTAATCGTATCTTAGGTCAAAAACCCTTACATCATTGCATTCAAAATGATAAAAGCATATTTTAGTTTTTTGATATGATTTTTTGGTTTGATATTGTCCATGGTAATCTTCTAGGAAGGGTGCCTTTTATCGAAGATAATTTTGAAACTATCTATCACTAAACTAACTATCGATAGCATTCAATTTTGATAAAAACATTAAATATGCATAAATATTAACGATTTCTATTGCAGCATGATTTGCTAGTTTTCCAAACCACACTTAATATGAGTTTACGCCTCACCAAATCGGAATATTATGCCCGTGTTAAAGCTTTAGAAAAGCGCCTGATAGTAGTAATTTACTTATTTTTTCATTAGTTATTTGCTAGTGGTCACTAGCCACATGGGCGACGGACCCAACAACGAATTCGACGCGCTGAAGTTGTTGTTAATTTAAGTATTTTCTAAAGTGCATTCATTTTGTGTGAATGTGCCGTAATGAGCTACTGTTTTGAGGCGCAATATCCGGCACGTTTTTACCGTTTTATGACGAGCCACTGGCGAGAACAGATCACACATTTGGTTTTCAATGGCTCGGTGCATTTTTGTTGTTAATCAAAAAAGTGAATTAAAAAACAAGAAAATTAACTGAAAGTGCAGAAACGCCGTCTTCCAATAAAATGCACGCACACACACTTACACTAAGATTTGCTTTTCTTTAATAGGTCTTGTCATTTGCCTCTGCTCAAAGTCAAATTAGGCGAACGTGTGCAACACCAGGTGTTGTTTCGGAGTGTTTTCAGCAATAGCAACAACAACTTATTTAGAAAACAATTTCACAATCAGTGGAAATTCATTGGTGTGGAGGGAGAAAGAGCACGTACTCGATGGTAGCATTTCGAGATACAAATACTCACACACACATACGGACATATTCTCTAGAGAGCAGCGTTGTGATATATATAATGGCAGCTAAAGTGGTTAGAACAGTCACAAAAACATATGCATACTGACACCTATATTACAAGTATAACTAACTAAAAAATCCCCTTTTCCCATAACTAGTTTCTTTGCAACCGATTAGTTACACTGCAATTATGGTAATACACACCCCTACAACAACTTACAAATCTCCAACATAAAAACATCAAATCTTCAGGTGTTGCTCTCGTTTGATCTCTCGATCTGTAGTTTGAGCATTTCATAATATTTTTACCTGAGATTCATTAAATCTAGCTTTGTTGCTAACGGTTCAGTGAGACATTAGAGAAGATTAAAGAGCCTGACCACGCTGACGATATTAATTCTTGTGCATGGTAAATCAGATAACAAATCCATACGGAAATTCCTTCCAATCTTTTCCCAAACTCAGGTGAAAATAAAATATTCCATTTCATTTTGATATTACGACTCAAATTCTTCTGTTTTAAAATTTATAATAGGAATGTGATTAAACAGACGCGTTTGTCTGCTCGCTCAAACCAGTTTAGCTCCTGCAAAGGCTTTGCCATCCCAGGGCGCTTACCCTGAAACTAGTACTTACATACCTTTAGAGATTAGGTCTGTAGGTGTTAGAAGCGACCAAATCTAAGACATGTAATGGCTGATTTTATTGTGTTAGTTTATTGAAGTTGTGGTGGATTGATAAATAAATAATCGAGACGATCTGAATCATCGCTGGCGGAAATTTTACTGTACTGATGTATAACAAGTATTGCGATTAGTCATTCATTAAGCTAGTTGCTAAAGGGCTTTTGGAATTTTTCAAGGAGCAATAAACAAATTTGTATTCGCAATAAATAATCAATAAATTTCACGTTATCTCCGAGACAACTGGAAAACTTTTATTAATGCTTAATTTTATTATTTATATCTCGATCTCTTTTAACAAGGGGACTTTCCGAATTTCAAACTAAGAGTAGACGACCAGTTATGAAATTTCATTTTAAAATTGTAAAGCAAAATAATATTATTGTAAACCCCTGAGAGGTGACTTAGTGAATTAAAATCTTCCGAGTTATGAAAAGGCGATATTGGTTATCTGTGTCCTGTAAGCGCCCAAAACCTGGTGTAAACAATTAAACAAAATGTATTTTCATGAGACTTAGTGACCAATGATCTTTGGAAAATTTTCTGATGGATTTTTTCATCACATCTACTACATTTGGTATCCTAAAACTATCCGAAAAACGTTCTCAGTTTTTTTTTTCAAATAATCTCCGAATACATACAGTCAACTTAAAATCAGTTTAATCGATGGCATCAGAAATTAGAAAGAGTTTGCCATTTCACTTTATTGCGATATCTTTCAAATTTATTGATATTTTATCCACAAAGTTTGCGGAATGAGAACGGATTGCAGCTCCGATGGCTTCTTGAACAGGACTTTTGGATGCAAGGTCCTTCTAGCCTACGGTAAATTGTAAAAGGACCAGGGAACTCTTCGCCCTCAGCAAGATCCTCCTTTTAATTTCTGTAGGAGTTTGAACTGGATGCTATCCGACCGGCGTTCATGCGGTAATATTCAACATGTTGCCCAATGACGGTGTTTGGAAGAAGATGAGTTAGAGTCATGTCAACACTTTCTCATATCGTAAGTCATTGGTTTAGACAGTCAGGGACAGTTGCAAATTTGGGCTATTTCGATTATTTTACTTAGCAGAATTGTTATACTCTGTGCAACATGTTGTGAGAGTGTACACATTTTTGTTTTCGATAATTAAGGATTCGTGATATATAAGGACAATCCGCAACACACGCACTTATAAGTTGATATTATTATACCCACACATATCTACATATGTCTGTGTGGATAGTATGTAAGCATAAATTATATTTGATGCAAGCTGGTTGCGAATTTCGAGCGGTTGATGCAGCAGAAAATAATATTGAATTACACTGAAAATTATAGGAATCTCTAATACACGTGTGTGTGTGTGAGTATGTGTGCAAACAAACATATGCATAATTATTCTTTAAGCAAATGTAAACATGAGCATATGTTTAACAACAACAACAATCAACTGCACATGACCTAGTTCTCAATTATAATTGCATTGAAATTAGAGCGTCGTTTTTCTCGCATGCGATTTTTTTGTGCCACATTGGTAGAGTGGAGCTTAGAACGATGGTTGCAAATTGAGGAGCCTGAAACACAATACCGTTCGCTAATAGCTATAGTCATAATTTTTCCAAGAATCATCCAAGCAACATTCGCTAGTCAAAGTATACGTGTGTGTGTGTGTGTGTGTGTATGCGGACTGGTGATTGCATTTTGCAAGCGCTTTAGTAGCCTTGAAAATAGCGTTTGTTAGAAGACACACACATTGGTACATACATATGTACACATGCAGCATGTCCGACTTGCAATGCTTCAATCATGCAACAAAATGTTGCACAATGCATTTCAGCACAAAACAGATACAAGCAAGTTAGAATGCGAACCCAAAATGAATAAAAATAATATCAAGTTAACCGTGCTCAATTTATGCCACATTTCTATTTCTGCGCGCGTTCTAAGCCCCTCCGGTAGCCAGCCACAGCCAAGCCGGCTTGCTAGTCTAGTTTCGCAATTCAATCAAGACAGCCCACAACGCGGCAATCAGCAAATCAACGCTGCCAGTCGCGCCAACAACAAAGCAAATCAGGTTGAAAAGCAAAACAAAGAATAAGTGGCAGCAACGGCAGCAAACGGCAATCGCGCAGCAGCGCGCACCAACAATGGTTGGAGCACCTACACAAACGCGCGTGCGTACACCAACAACAATAAGCATAGATTTTTGAAAATAACTATTTTTTTATTGTATACAATATATTTATTTATATAACCAGAAATCGAGTGGTGAGGCGTGCAAGCAACCCAGCCGCTTTGCACAATCAGCTCCAAAGCAATTTGTTCTACTTCGAAATAAATTATTTCTGCGATACTTCACATTTCGCTTTATTATTAACCACTACTTAACCTTGAGGCCGTTATTAAGCAAAAATAAAATAAGCCGCATAAAAAGCGGCTGCAACCGATTGTGCAAGCGTTTGCCGATGTATGTGTATGTGTGTGTTAGTGTGTTAGTGTGCGTGAGGTGGCACAACAAATCGAGGGGAACGCTGTCAAAATAATCACTCATAACCGTACAAGTTGATTGAAAATCAGCAGAAACATTGTTATATACCCATGCACGGTACAGTCTTGTGCAAAAATAGTGCAACAGCTAATAGTGCAAACAAAGTTGTGGTATTTTACTACGTTTCGGGACGAGGACTGTTGACGGTCATGACTTCGAAGTCGTACATAATTTCGTCTATCTTGGAACCAGTATCAGCACCAATAACAATATAATTCAACGCAGACCTCTTGCCAACAGGTGCTACTTCGGACTGAGTAGGCAATTGAGAAGTAAAGCCCTGCCTTGACGAACAAAAACCAAACACTCATAATTCCCGTCTTGCTATATGGTGCAGAGGCTTGGACGACGGCAACAATTGATGAGTCGATGTTACGAACTTTCGAGAGAAAGGTTCTCCGGAAGATTTATGGTCTTTTGCGCATTAGCCATGGCGAATACCGCATTCGATGGGTTGATCGGCTGTATGAGATATATGACGACAATGACATAGTTCAGCGCATTAAAGACAGCGGCTACGCTGGCTAGGTCATGTCGTCCGAATGGACGAAAAAACTCCAGCTCTGAGAGTAAAGTACAATGTTTGATACTTTTAGGGGTTTTTGTCGGAAATTGAGCTTGCACTGTTTTTGAACTCGAGTAACAAATGTTTAAAATGGTCCTTACTGTTATCTTGTATATAATTTGTCATGTAAGATAGAGCGATTTCCCTTGTCGTATAGTAGTAAAACATTCCATAAACTTGATATAAGAAATATCACTCCAATACTTTCAAGTAAGAACAAGTTTTTCTAATTTAACTAAGAGCCTGATGCAGATCCAAACAGATCAAATTCTTTTCTGCTATCAACTTTATAGCATTACTCATCAAAGGGAAAGTAAACGCCGACACTGAAAACTGAGTGAATGTCAGTACCGTACATTAACTACTAAAGAATTTAGCTTACACTCTCGTGTGCAAAAAGTTTCAACTGGCCTCATCATCCAAAGTTGCCTCCAAAGGGCTGTGCCACTATATACTGTTAGGTCAATAACATCCAAATATCTAAATTTAAATCTAAATCACCATCGTTGCTACTGCTTAATTTTCGCGCAATACTGTCAATCTGTCATCTACATTAAGCTTTAATATATTTAAGTTTAGGTGTGTACGTTTCAAGCGAACAAATCAATGAAATAGGGGCAATACAAAAGCTTAACAATTAAAACAATGACAAAGCTATTGGCAACAATGAAGCACCACACCCCCTCGCCCTTTTGTCCACGTTCGCTGCACAATCTCAAGTGAGTTGCAATTGAATGTGGCCACCGTTGGTGCCTGTGTTGACGAAAGGTCCCACTCACTCATTCGCCGCCCAACGAAACGGCCGAACTACCGAACTGCCTTGTGTGTATGCGAGTGTGTGTTGGTGATTGCAAATACATTGCAATTTGATTGAAATTAAAAAAGGTATTTTTCTCAACTTGAAGTGGTGCCTTGGTCACTGAGCTGGGTAAGTGGCGCGATTAAACGCGGAACAGACTGAATAAAAAAACAAACAATGGAATGATAAAGTGCGAAAAATAGAAAAAATAACAACAATAACAAATCATATTTAAAAGACGCAAAAGTGAATAAGTTGCAACAACAATAATGCGCTTTGTTACAAATTTATTCTAGGCTTTGTTGTGCTACCTGTTTATTGTTGTTGCGGTGAGTTGAAGTGCATACATACATAAATACATATTTTAATGAAAATTACTTTAGTAAGTATTTATTAGGGTGGTTCGCATTTTTTTTTTGTGTTTTTTTTTTTAATATATTAAAACTTTAACTAATATTATATAGCCTAGTCTCAAAATGACAATAGTATTGGATTGTACTAATCAAAAAAATATTCGGACTACAAGACATAATCCAATTAAATAAAATTTTAGAATGAACTGTTCGTATCACTTAAATATGGTCCGAATAGATTCCGATGCTTTCTGTGTAAATTCATTTCTTTAGTAAAAAGAATAACCGACTATGTAAAAGCCGTGGTGAAAGTGATGAATTTCTATTGCTTCAAAGTCACTCTATGCCACACAGATACGAGATCATTGGATTAATCTCGATAAAAGCGCCTCTTACGAAAATAAAACGATCCTCACTTTCAAGTTGAAACAAACCTCGAACATTTTTATGAATTAGAAAATTAAAACGTGCTCATTTGTTTCAGGCAAGGTTATATTTGCATCTAAAAAGTATGCGATGTATACACTTGCTGAATTTTTGACATCCCTAGTATGTGTAATATTTCTGGATATAGGTATGCATAGATATATATGTAAATATAAATAAATATATATCTTTGTTATATAAATATGGGAAATACAATTTGCAGAAGTGCAAATCATTGACAATAATTAATCGATTGCCGCGAGCGAGCCAGACTTGCTGACACCACTCGCTTAAGTGGGCAAAGAAATCGTTTTCCGAATGAGACTGTATTATACTGTGCAGTAAACATTTTAAAATATAAACGAAATACAAGTACGAGAGTTTTGCAACTGTAATGACGTCAATGCATTCCCCTACACTTATATATATATACCTGTCTCTTATACACATCTAGATGTGTATAAGAGACAGGTATTATACTGTGCAGTAAACATTTTAAAATATAAACGAAATACAAGTACGAGAGTTTTGCAACTGTAATGACGTCAATGCATTCCCCTACACTTATATATATATACACATTCCTATAATATGTATATTTCCATTTAAGTGAGTAGTTGAGCAATGAACTTATTGTCGTTTAAAATATTTATGTATTTGTGTTCTAAAATATATATTGATTGGAGACATCTGAAACAGGTCAATGAATTAAAATTATTAATATACTAAGTTAATAAATGGAAATTAGCTCTTAATTTTTTGGGCTTTGGTTTAATTGTTTTGGTTTTTTTCTAACCATTTTTATAAATTTGTTCGACAATTTAACATACATATTCCATATTTATATGACTAAAGAACTTTTTGGATATATTTTGAAAACGACTTAATTGTTAGCAAATTCTATTTGACTTTAATAGGACTTCGGCCTATTTTAATCTCTTGAACTTTAGTTCAACATCCACATTTTTTTTTTCACGATAAACGGCACTTTTGTCATCCGAAGTTAAATTGATTCTTTAAAGCCAATTATCTCACACCGTTATCACTGGAAACTGCGAAGCCGCATATCATGAGGCTCATAGCCATTACGGCCAGTTTAAGTTACTAAGCAAATAAGTAGCAAGAAAATTATTTATTTATTTAATAAATTAACGCCAATACAACAGTTACTTTTATAAGTAAAAGAAAAAATAGGCAAAAAATATAATAAAAAGGGCAATTGTATTACAGTGATCAAGTTAATGGTATGGAAGGAGTTTGTCCTTTATATTATTGATGAATGAGCTGAGGGAGCCTCCATAGAAATCGATGTTCTGGTGAAGTGAATTTACTTGGTTAGCAATCCTGTTGTGAGGTCCATGGAAGACGTAGTTTTTCTGTGTCTTTGTTGTTTTAAGTTTCCGTGATTGTCTCAGCGAGAATGCCGTAGGAGCAAACTCAAAACTACCAAGAATCTATGGTGCATCGATTAGGTTGTTTGCAAACTTAAAGTAAAAGACTAGGTCGGCGACTTGACGAGGCTAGGCTGTTGATTTTATAGCGTGGACGAATATCATCAGTGGAGAGTACCTGCGACCTCAAGGTTGTATGAAAGAATAGAGACTTACAGATTTATTTTGGACCCTCTCCAGTCTGTTGATCGAGACATCCGTGTGAGGAGATCAATCCACAGTGCCATACTCAAGTATGGGTAGAACCAGTTAGCGATATAGACATATCAATGGGTAGGGATTGCAAAACTCTTTGCCTGTTCTCGTGATTAATCCAAGAACCTTGAAAGCTTGGAGTGTGATCTTGTCTATACGCTTCGAGTAAGTGAGTTTGTTGTCTATGATGATGCCCAGGTCTTTGATGTCGGGAACTTCCTGCAGGTTGTGACCGTTTAGCTTATAACTGGTGGCAATATTGCTGTGAGAGCGTGGTACGAGACTACCGCGCATTTATTTGCGTTAAGGTCAAGTTTGTCATTAGTACACCAGGCCGTGAGTTTGTCAATATCATCTTGAGCAGCTGTACATCTAGCTCATTTTTGATGGTTCTGTAGATCTTGATATCAGTTGCGTAGAGCAGGTATTCTGACAGGAGATTTTTGCCAATATCACTGAAAAAGATGCTGAAAAGCAGAGGTCCTATGTGGGATCCCTGTGGCACTCCAGATGCAACCATATATTCCTCAGACGAATATCCATCAACTCTAACTTGCAGGGATCTGTTTACCAGGCAGGAATATAACCAATCCAAGGCATTGCCGTCGACTCCGTAGACTTGAAGCTTAGAAACAAGAATTCTGTGATTTACACGATCAAAGCCTTTGAAAGTCAGTATAAGTGGAGTGAACCTTGAGACCATCATTCAAAGTGTTGAGTAGGAAATTAGTGTAAGAGAAAAGATGGGACGTGGTTGATCTACCACCTGTAAATCCATGCTGTCTTGTCGTGATGATATCTTTAAAGGCAGCAGTAAGTTGAGTGAGGACCAGCATTTCAAATAGTTTTGCCAACGCTGATCGAATGCATATAGGCCTGTAGTTGTAAACATCAGTTCTCTGGCCACTTTTGAGGATTGGAAGGTGCCAAGCTGCAAAGATCGTCAGGTCCAGCACCTTTGTTAGGGTTCAGCTTGAGTAATTGTTCGAGAACATCTTCACATTTGATTTCCGAATTATCGAGGTTGGTTTTTGGGCCATTAATCACTGTATTTTTGTAAATTCGATTTTCGAAATTATATGATTAATTGCAACCAAAGATAAATGCTTGTAAACACCAAAACGGCATATTTTAACAAAAATCAATAATCTCAAAAAGTAACAACTTAACTAAATAATTATAGCCATAACGGTAAGCTACATGCCGACCGTTAACGCCTCTTGGCGCTGCCAAAACCGCACACGCATGCGTACGTGCCGGCTGCGCAGTACCCTTAATGTGTGAGGCGGCTTCACGTTACGTAGAAAGGTCATTGTTTGAGTTGAAAACTGCAGCTTGTTGAGCCGCCAAATTGGACGCGGCTCGTCAATGGCCCGCCGGTCATTTGCTTGCAACGCGATTTTTGGGCATAAACAAGCGCGAGCCATATTTCGCCGCGGACATCAGCGCATGCGCAAGATTTTCAGGTTTTCAAAAATAATTGTTAAACAAGAAATTTTTAGAAATCGTGTGCAATGTGACAAACACACACGCCTGCATGCAGTTGGACTTATCAACCGGCGAGTATATTGACTGCGGTGAAAAATTTTATTGAGTGACGAAAAGCATGAGTTTCAACGCGCCTTAAAAAGCGATAAATGGCGAACAATGTAATCGAATATTTCGCATCGAATGCCAAATAGTCTGGCAGTATGTGATATGTCCATTTTCGGACAGGTAATACGTGACTCGCACGCTCGTTGTTGTTCGATATTGTCGCTGTCGTTGTTGTTGTTGCGTTCAATACTGATGTTTTGAGCTTGCTGCTCTCGTTGTAATCGTCAATTTACCGCTTTAACTGGAAACCTGCAACCGTTTCGCGATTACTACACAAGCCTTGTAGCACCCAACATGTGGCACAGCCGCGACGCACGCATGCATGCCGCCGCGTTGACGTTGCAGGCAGTGTAAGCTTATAACCTCATTTGGTCTCGCTGGTGATTGACGTTGGGGCGACCAGGCAAAACCGGCGCCGCGCGGTTGCCAACCAGCCAAAAGGCCTATAGCAAAAGCACCGGTTCGGTGCGGTCCAGTAGATCGCCGGCCGGCCGGCTATTTTGTGGTTAGGCATATAGTATGTATGACACATTGCCTACTTGACAAAACATGTTTGACAGTCCGGCGATTTATTATGTATTTCTTCAACTTCAACTTAATAAATGTCAAATGTGCGTCGGCGAACGGCAGCTACCGGCGCGTGCGCACAAAAACACGCGCATTCCCTTGGTGGCAGTGGCTCAACGGCAGCAGTAGTGGGTAATACCCAGCAATTCGAGACGAATTAGAGTTTTCAATGACGGCGTTATCACAGATTTATATCTGCCTCTAATAAAAAGCGGTTTGGGCGCTCGTTCGCGAGCAATTTGAAGGCAGCAAAGATACGAAGCATTTCGTGGAACATATAATACATAAGTGAGCTTATCGATTGGGCACAGCGATCACTTAGTGTGGCTATTCAATAGACAACCTCACATAAATGGGGAACGGGAGGTGGGGCAAATGGATATTTTCAGGTAAGTTTCAGCGGACACACCCAGACGATTGTCTTGCCATTTGTATTGTGAAAATGAGCATAAGCTCGGTCGAAACCGATATGTCCCAACAACTGACCAAATTTGGCAATTAAAAATTTTGCAAATATAGCCACACATTATTCATAAAGTTACATAATATATATGTATACTTTTCATTATCATTTATATATATTTTTTATATATGTATATAAATGGATATGTATGTATACATATATAGATTATATATAAATTCGATTTTCCGTCATTCAACTTAAGTTGATTTTATGCAATTCCGTATTAGCCATCTGATCGCAAATACACATAAAAGCTAATAACTAACGAATTGTCTGATCTTTGTCATGATGATCGAGTCCGAATTAAATATATAAAACTATTAGCTTATATATATTTGGTATAGCTTCCCTAATAGTTATCTTGTCAATTGTAGAGTCTCTAAGCTTGCTGATACCGCCAGTTAAGCTCAAGCCTTGTTCGGATCGATATTTAAATCATCGCCTAAATAAATAATACTCTTCCCGTGGTACAAGTATTTGATTCCTAAATTTGCCAACTTCGTAAGGGCACACTGCCCTACAAACTCCCTATAAAAAATATTAGCGAACAATGTTGTGCCGTTCCTATTAAAATCGGATCCATTCTTTAAATATGTAGATTATAGTAACCTTCTAAGGAGCTCAATTAGGAGTTTGAGTTTTTACAGCTATTGATATTGTTGTTTTTGTTGTATCGGCAGAAAATATTATTGAATATTCCTGAGTGAAATTTAATTTCGAGGTGTAGTGCCGAGTAAACACTCCTTGACCGGATAAAAATCCGGGTCCGTTACATGAGACTTACATCGCTTAACTCACATAACTGTTTATTTTTAAGTTGTTATTCATTTTTAAAAACTGCTATAATAGCAAATAGAATTTAGACCCTCCGTTAGCATCACAAGAAATACTGCACTACCATGCAACTGGATTTGTTAATATCATGTTTGTTGCAACAGACGCCACTTTTTTGTGCTTGAGCAATTTGCTTCGTTGCCCCCGCCGTCAGAGGTTGACAATTAAGTGTGACGAGTGCTCGTAACTACCGTGAAATATTAATATTCAATATTTTGTAACTTTTAGCTGGTGTTGCAACAACAATTGCTCTGCGGAGGTGGTGTTTTATAGAATGATTTGCTGGTTACGGGCAAATTTCTGTGGGAACATGTCAACGCAAATTAACAAAAACTCTGTATTTACATTTACGAAATTGTTTAAAAATTCGCAATTTGGCCAGGCACAAAATGAAATGAAAACTGGGTTCCCGGATTTGCACATAATATTCTTACCATAGACCATAGATTAAATATATTTTTGTAATATTTTGTAATTTTTGTAATTTATTTAATATATTTTTTGTAGAAAAGCATTTTAATCTCATCGCTTTACACCATTTATATAATATTTTTATATGCCTCTACTATTTATACCCTGAAAAGTGTATATAGGGTTTGTAGCTCTTGAAAGAAAACGTCGGAATTGTTATAAAATATATATATATACAGAGAAATGTTTAAGGTGGCAAGCTGAGCCGATTTAGTACTCCGTTAGATGGGCCTTATTTTATAAGAAGCTACTCATTTCTCGGAACCACCAATACCTGTCGTACAAACTCAACCCAAATCAAGTGATTCTATGGAAAATCTTTTTATTTGACGAGACACCTTAACGAATTGTGTTTTTTTTTTTTTTAACACCAAAGAAATGGTTAATTGAATGTGCTTACAGAATTTGAGCTCGACGATAAGTTTTATGGCTTTTTTCGCACAGGAGTTAGTGGAATAATTAACCGGTCTTTATTCGAAAAAAAAAATATTTTTTTTACCCAAATGATATAAGCAGATGGCACTAAGTTGAAGCCTTTTTATTTAAGAATATCTTACTAAGGGCTTGAGTAACAATGGAGTGTTTAGTAGAGAGGACCTTATATATTATAGAACTTGTGACTTTAACATGGCGCATTGATATGTAGAATCCCTGAACAGAGTTGAATGCCCCAGAGGCAATCTGTCTCAATGTTCAACTAAGTCTTAAGTCAGCGGTTAAGCGCCTTAGCAGTTCGCCGGTGGATGTTGGCCCATTTTGGCGGAGAATTTATGAGCCTTATGTCATGACCGAATAATTCGCGGATTTTATGAAGTTCATACATATGTGTGTGCACTTGCGTGGGCGTACGGTTGCATGATTTGGCTGCATTATTTTCGACCCGGTTTTTGTGCCCCGTCGCCAGAGTGGCAGCGCCTACACTTCGGCAAACGCGCACAGCGGCCGTCAATGCGCGAAAGTGATTGTTTACAAATTAGCGATTTTTTGCGCATTTCAATTTATGCAACTCACAACACAACAGAAGCGTGGCAGCATGGCAGCGTCGCGCACCGGTATAAGAGAGTGCAACTGTAATAAATTGCTTGGCAGCCTTCGAATGATTGTCGCATTAAATTTGCGACTGTGGCTATGGCAGCAGCGTGGAAGCAATGACGGGACAAGGCCAGTGCTTGCGCGTACTAAATTGCTGGGTTCTTGTTTTTGCTTTTGTGTCAGCCTGTTCTAACTGTTAGTTTCGGCGCAGGCAGCTGAGCGACTGAAAATGCAAACAGTCAAAAGTTGTCAACTTACGTGCGCCTTTGTTGGTGTTGTTAGCTGCTCAGAAGTGGCACAAGCAGCGCGCCACGCTTGCCACTCCCTCAACCAGCAGATTTGCTGTTATTTATGTTTGTTTTGGCGAATTAAATGCGCAAGCGCACATTCCGCTTCTGCATTTGCATGTCTTTTGCCAGTCACAGCGCGTCGAGACTCGGTGTTGCAGCCGCGATTGCAACATCATTACGCCAGTACCTGTGCGGCTGCAGCGCTTGAAATGTTCGGGGAAAAATACAGTTACTGGTGTGTACGTGTGGCGCGCCTATCAACTCTAACTCTGGCGACAGCTTCTCCGGCTTAATGCCTCCGATTTCATGTTGCCGTTTTAATAGTGGTCTCCGTTGCTACATGCTGCGCCTGAGCCGTCGGTAGGCGCTGAGATTTTTATGCAAATGACGCTGTGACGCTCCACTGCAGGCGCCAATGTGTTCGCAAGTTGCAGTTCGCAATGCTTATTCGAGTTTTCCTCAATTGTGGCGAGACACAAAACAACAACAAATGTTGAATTTTTATTAAATTATATTAAATTTGTGAAAATATGTGAGTTGGATGTCGACGGAGCTCCGCCTTGCTACACGCACTAATACGATTCCATTTTATTTAATCCTTTTCAGTTTTTTTTTTTAATATTTGGCTCAAAACTTTTTATACTCTGAACGTGGTGTTGTGAATTTGCGACGAAGTTTATTACACCCAGAATAAAACGTCGGAGACCCTTTAAAGTGAATATATAAATAACCAGCATGACAAGTTGAGCCAATCGCTCGACTATCTATCTGTATATACGCGAACTAGGCTTTCAGAAAAATTTGAAAACGGACATAGAAAATGTATAGGGGCTGGGATTTAGAATAGCATCCGCTGATTTCAGGGTTAAAATGGGTATGTACGGATAGAGAAGGTCCTCCAGATCAAGAAAATATATATACAGTTGCCGCTGACTTATGGTTTTTGAGATATTTGCATTTAAAGTTCAAAAATTCAACTATTTAATTGCGTGTTTCTCCGATTTAAAATAAAATTTGCACTTAAATTTTAAACTTTTGTATCCACTAACACTTCACCGATTCCTTTCTAACTATTTATTTTATTTTAAATAGTGTAAAAATAACTTTATTTAACTAACTCTATCCGTACATATTCATTTTAACCCCGAAATCAGGGGATGCTATTCTAAAATTTTCCCTCAATGTTTTATGTTAGAAGCATTTGTGGGAGTTTCATACTATTCCTTCAATACTCTCCGCTGTCCATTGTCATCGTTCGTTTTTTATTTATTTTTTTTTTTTATTTTTTTTTTTTTATTTTTTTTNTTTTATTTTTTTTATTTTTTTTATTTTTTTTTGTCCGATTCTAACTCCACCATCAAATGTTGTTCGACCAATTTGCTCCTACAGACACTTTATGTGTATACAACACTGCAAAGCTCACTGGTTGAAAAAATATTTACATACATACACTCGCCCAATAAAGTATTCATACACCCCTGAAAATTGTAGTTCTGGGCGGTTTGTGCATAATGGAGCAACTAAATGCGTACCAAAAGAATTCCAATTAGATATTTTGATCAATTTTTTAATTTTTTTGTATTTATTAAAAATGTTTCATAACAAGTAAGAAAGGGCGAAGTTCCAGTGTCACCGAACATTTTATACTCTCGCATGATAAAGTGATAATCGAGATTTCAGGCGTGCTTGTGAACCGATTTCACCCATATTTCGTACATATCGTCAGGGTGTTAAGAAAATATGATATACCGAATTTCATTGAAATCGGTCGAGTACTTCCTGAGATATGGTTTTTGGTCCATAAGTGAACGACGTCACGCCCATTTTCAATTTTTAAGAAAGACCTGGAAGCTCCCTTCTGCCATTTCTTCCGTAAAATTTAGTGTTTCTGACGTTTTTTGTTAGTCGGTTAAGCGCACTTTTAGTGACTTTCAACATAACCTTTGTATGGGAGGTGGGCGTGGTTATTATCCGATTTCTTCCATTTTTAAACTGTATATGGAAATGCCTAAAAGAAACGTCCCTATACATTTTGGTTGACATAGCTTTAGTAGTTTTCGAGATATGTACAAAAAAGTGAGTATGGGGCAAAGGTGGTCCAACTTAATATTGATTCAAATATTATTATTACTTTTTTTGTTGGAAATACATTTTTGTTAGGAGTATGTGGACTTTTCTGTAAAGTACGTGCAGAGAACAACTATTCCTCATTATACGGAGTGCAATAATATCTCTCTCTAAGAGTCAAACCTTTAATGGGCACTTCGTAGAAAGATTAATGACATCCCGTTAGATGGTACCTTTTTGTAGAACATTTCTCATTTCAACTAAAGCACCCAAAGCATATGCCTACATATTGTAAATGCGAAGAATACATACATATGTATGCCTACATGTTCATAAGTAAGTGAATAAACATATTTCCATGCTCTGTTGCATGCAACACACGCTTAATAGCTGATAGCTACACTTATTACTTTTGCTTTGCTTGCTGCAAATGGCAAGTAGACTTTTCCCCTCCTTGTTAGCTAATTTTACCGTTAACTGCGCACATGAAAGCGACAGCAACAAATCAACTTAGGTGAAATACTTGCGTCTACGTATGTGTGTGTGCACTTCAATATGGCCGAAAGGCGTCGTTTACATAAGAAGACTTTCACTTGTTTTCAGTTTCACCATTTGCATTACCGTTGTCGGTCCATTGTTATTACTGCATTGTACGATTGCACGTTGTTTTATTGCTCTGCTATTATTTCCTCCCCTTTTCAGCACGTCCCCACACCTGTTGTTGTTTTGACCCCCTTCGACTCAGATTCATTTGTTGTTCGTATTTTCGGAGTTATTGCAGCAGTTAGTTCCAGTTTATCCTAATTAATTACTTCGTTGCTTGCATACGTATGAATGTGTGCTTTCATTTCTGCACTGTTTATTGCTGCCTTCATTGTAATTGTCAACAACTCCTTCCGCTTTTCTATTTGAGGCCAATTTAATTTTCTTTGCGAAAGTGGTATCACTTTACCTTTGAAATAATGCACTACATACCCATATACACACATAATAGATAAACAGTCCTTTTATAGTCTTATATGTTACATTAACTTACTGAGATATAATTAGCCTTCACGTATCTGTATGTGGACTTTCATACAAATATATGTATTGCATATGTATGTATCTTCAACTTTTTTATTTGAGTGTTTATAAGAAAAAGGCGTAGCAAACATACATGTACATATTTATATGGTAAATAGAAATTCTAAGCAACTAAAATCACTAATTACTTTCAGTTTCCATAACAGTTGCAACCGGAACGAAACGGACCCTGATATTTATCCGGCCAAGGGTGGTCCACCCATCATCATGCCTATTATTTCTGGATAATTTTCTGACACTACAAAAACGAAAACTACATGACTTTATGTATTTAAATGAGTATTTTATTTGTTGGTCATCTATATGGAAACACATTTTTTTTTATTTTACCCAGTTGACCTGAAGACAACAAAATGGAGTTTGAGGTTATGAATCTCCAAGGAAAATTAAAATTATTTGCGATTTGATGTTGCCATCTAACTACATTTTAATTTACTTAGCATAACATGAGTGCTTTAAATAAAATAAAACAAAAATATAATTTGACTTTCCAAGTAAGCATTAAAATTGTGTTATTAGGATTGCCAACTGCCTTAAAATATTTTAGGTACATAACTTTAAATAGCATAAAAATAAATTACAATACAAGTATTCTAGAAAAAATTAGTACATTTGCTATTACGAATTACCACCTGAACAAACTTTTCTTTTCAATATGTGCCAAAGTGCTTTACACATGATAATATTAAAATTTTAGGATATGGGATTGCCATCTGATTTAAAATATTTATGCAAAAAATACGAGACTTCTAATTTATGGTTGCCACCAGTCGTAAATTATTTAATTAAGAGTTTTTTAATTCTACTTAAAATTCCTTTTGTTATAAGAATATATAAGTACGTTGGTACAATGGCACAAATATATGTTGGGAGGGGTTCCGAGTGCGTAATTATCTAAATACTTTTTATAGGGCTTGGAACACCTAGACGAATACGTGTCACCGACTTTAACTACATATAATATAAAAAAGAAAATTGTTGTTAGTTACACCATTTATAACTCAAGAACGGCTGAACCGATTTGGCTAAAAAAATTATGATTTCAAAATTCATGTTGTAGGAATCATTTGAATATATCCGTACAATTTTAAACAGATTCTTCCTCAAAAATAAATCAATTGCTAAGAATTAGGAATAGTAGAAAAGAAGTGCAACCAAATATGCAGTGAATAATCTACTGGCTCAGTAATCAGCCACTGAGTATTTATTATACCACGTGCATCCCAAAATACTGATATCATGCCCTTTCCAGCCGCATTTTTCCTCTTTCCACGCCTGAGAACCGGTTCATCATGTGCAGTCCACTAGACTGACTGTCGATTAGACTTCAGTGGGAAATAGTGGATCTATGTTTCTAGGGTCATACACCGACGCAAAAATTCGGTTTTATTGCGATTAAAGAGCAATCAAACACTTCTCAGAATCAGTTAATCGTTGTTTTTGATGGATTATGAACTTGCGAGGCACAGAGCTTTCGCCACTTTAGAGCATAATATTCTTCAGTGCTGATTTCACCTGTTTCCAACTTAGCAAATATCTATTTAACTGTGGATTTCCCTGAGCCCAAATTCAACAGTATTTGATCCATTTTTTTGTAAACTAACACAAGTTGCTTCACAGAAATGCTATACCTCATTCACTCATTAAATTATAATCCAACTAATAGAAAGTCATATAGATGGTAGTAGTAGTAATATTTATGTATCAGCCACAGGGAAACGTGGGTCCTCGGTATAAAATATATAAACGATCAGCATGACGAACTGAGAAAGTTCACTCCCTCAGTTTTTGAGATATCGTTCTGACATTGCGCTCAAGCGCTTTTCTCTCCAACATTCTGTCGACCACTGTAGCATAAAGCTGCCATAAAAACTGAACCATCGGAATTAAGTGCTTGCATGGAAGCTTCTTTATTTGGGTAGGGTATTGTAGCCTCGGTAGTCTTTTTTTTTTAATTAGTATTTAGACACATGCCTCTTTAATATAACATGATATTTGATCTTTATAAAAGTTAACCCCAAAAATTTTGTCCGGGATGGGAATATAATAATGAAGTTTTATTCCTGTAATAAAAAATCCATGTAGAATAAACGAACGACCAACCGACCAATTTGTAGAAAAACGTAGATGACTAACTTTTGTAGTCCGATTTGCTGGAAACGAATGATCAACTGAATCCGATATGTAGGCATAAAAAGACTAGATAAATTTCATTTGTACAATACAAGTATAACTTGGTGCTTTATTGAACTTTCTTGGTTGCCGTCCGCTATTCAAGTGAAGTCCGTTATTGGTTGTATTCCGTTCGAGTCCCTTTTTCGTTCAGTCAGTGTTGTCGTGTGCCAAAAACGTTCAGTCCGCACGGTCGCATTTTTTCGTCCTATATATATCCATGTATGGCTCAAGGACAGCTTGCAACACATAAAAAGCTGTAACACATTTATTACACCTACTATACAATATGTAAGTATCTACATAAGTACATATACTATACATATATCATATGCGAATTAAAAACTAAACTCCATATGAGATTCTATGCGAATACAAGGCATAAAGTATGCCAAGCAGGTGCGTGTGCCTCTTCTCTATGGCCGCGGCAATCTGCTCGACCATCTCGCCGCGGCCCCAACAGACAAGCGCTGTTCAGCGCCAATGCAAACCTAAGAGCAGCGTGACCGACATTCTGCTTTGTACACATGTCTGTATCTGTATATACCTACAATTGCCTATACAAATCTAAGTACCATGATATGCATAAGCAGCGGCTTTCAAACATGCAGTTAGCATCAGCCATTATGCTACCTGCGTTGCCGTAGCGGCCCGCTGGCAGGTGCGAAGAGTGCTCGTTTAGTGGATTATTTGACGTTGAAATGACAGCCGCGCAATTATAATAAACTCTACATTTTATGCATGCTAATGCTTCGTGTTAGACATCCGCTATGCGGCTTTTCATTAACAACATTTTTCATCTACATATATACATAAATTGATAGATAACACAGATATGCGGTTGTGTTTTTGGGAAAAGTAAATCGGACAACTACATACATACATATTATGTGTGTACGTATGACTGCGTAAAATCTCTTGTCGCTTAGGGTTGAAACATTTCAGTTATCGCTTGGCATTTGAAGGCACTAGTACGAGTGTTGTGGAACCCGTCACTTTCCGACCGTCCTATTAATACATAATTAAAGTATTTTGGCTTTGTATTTTCATGCAACAAAAGTCACACACTGAATACAAACTGATGTGGGCATAATGAATACATTAAACGTCCCCTCGCTTGAACAACGGAAACTCAAAACCACGGAAAAGCTATAATTATGAGTTTTTCTAATTAAATAATAACAAATTATTGCACTATTACCGTTATATATGCAGCTAATGAATTTAAATGAATGCCAAAGAGCTTTTTTTGTTGTCTTGTTGTTGGGTGAAGGCTGCATGCGTGAGGGCACGAGGTTTCAGTGGTGACGTAGTTGAAGTTTTTTGTATAAATTCTGGTTGCAAATGGGACTAATAGGCCGTACACCCAAGTCATGTCTAAAACCGTGTTCAAACTGCCACGAAAGTTATAAAAAAACATTATTATATTTATTTTTAAATAAATATCTTCAAGCAGGTGTGTTTATATACGAATTTGTTCATTCATTTTGACAGTCTTGTTTTTATTTACATATTTTACGGTACAGCGGCTGCTTTGTAAGAATTAAAGGCAAAAAGTTTAGATACAACTATCTCAGTGTAAACATATCTGCCAAGAGATATGATTTATGTCGAAGCATAAGACGATACTTTTAAAACTTCAAGATTTTAGTTTAATATAATTCAGCTGGTCAAATGTAGACTCCTATTCAACGTATCCAGCGCAATCCGTTATTTCGAAGCTTACGGTGAATGACACAAGCCTACGAGTGGTACAAAGCCTTCAAAGGCGGTCGAGAGATCGTTGTAGATATGCCTCGTTCTGGACAACCTTCGACCTTTCAACTAATTAAAATCTTAAAAAAGTGAAGGATATGGTCTTTGAAAGTCGTCAGGCAAGTGTTAGAGAGATGGCGAGAAAATTCGACATCTCTCGCGAGCCCTTTCAATAAAGCTGAATTTTTTTCAAAAAGAGTACCGTAAACAGGTCTCTGTGGACATGATCGGAGTTCGCGATCACACTTTCACGGAGAGAAATACATATAACTGCCGATGAGACATGGATTTATGAGTTTGATATACAAACAAGTCAACAATCATCGGCATGGAACCCAATTTCAAACGATCGAAGTGATAAAACAAAATTCGCTGAAGGAGCTGAAGGCCATTCCAAAAAGTGCTCATGAAAAACAAAGAAAGAAAGTGTTTCGAGGACCGGAAAAATCGTTGACATAAGTTACATCTGGTGGGAATTTTTTTGAAGGCGACAAAATAAATTTTGTTGAATGATTTAATATTTTGCGTTTTATTTACAATTTCTGTGTACTTATTTGTCACAATGTATAATAAATCAGATTGCATATATAATCAGTATGACCACACATGCATGGTTGTTGTAATCGCTGATAAATCTATCTGTTGTTATGTGTTTCAATTCAATTGCTTTAGTTATATTCGAATACATACTACCGTATACATGATCGTATATATGTAAACGTGAATGAATGAAAATTGCAATAAAATATGAAAAAATGGCATTAATAATTATAGTTTTGAAGGCTAAACACTGTAAATTAACAACAACAACTGCAGTAAGTTCACTTTTTCAGATTAAATGGAAAAATAAATGAAATAAAAAGCCTTGGCTTACATATACAAACACACACAACTAAGAAGTAGGCGCACATATATTATGCACAAAATAAGTGTGTATGTATGTGTGTGTGTATTTGAAGGCATTTGCTGTGTGGACGAGTATTTATTTGATTTTTATGCTTAAATTTATACCACTTAAGTTAACATATACATACATATACACCACACATAATATATACTATGTATATAAAATTTAAATATACGATTGTATGTGTGTGTGTAATTAAGTATGCACCTTCCTTGTCGCTGTGTGTGAGTTGAAATAAATTTATAGTTTTAATTAACATTTTCTTTCATTGGCATGTCTGTGCGCCCCCTTTTTTTTTGTTGTTTTCGTTTGTTTTTGCATTCCTTTTTACTTGATACTTATAAGCTTTTAATTAATTTCCATGTTAATTTACGAAAATACTTTAGAGCGAAGTGCACTTTGTATGACGGTCACTTGTTGTTGCTGTTGCTGTTCCGCACCGTTTTATTGTGCACAATACACACACAGTTCTTTTGTTTGCTTCTTGTTTTAGTTGCGTCACTTGTTGTTGTTGATCATAAATTACACAGTTTACAGTAGCTTACACAATCCTACAGCGATATGTGCGATGAGTGTGATCGCACAAGTGTATTTATACCAAGTGCAGGTGTATGGAAGTATGTGTGTTTATACATGCACACATATGCATTCACTTGTGCATGTGAAAAGTTCGAGAGCGCGCAGCACAAACCTGTGCCACACGTGTTTGAAAAATTATTGCCTTCTAACGGTATGTCCAAAAATTGAAAATACAACAAAGCAAATAAAGCTCATGGCCGCAAAAAAGTACTCTGAACACCAAACTTTCGAGATAGATTTTTCTTTTCACCACAAGGTATACGGTCTACTCGGATAGAATAAAAACATTTTCTTTACAAAGGTAACTCGGCTGCATAAACGAATTTAGAGTTAAGTTAAACGTCAAGCCATCTAATTTAAGAAACTGATTGAAACACGGCTTCCGTGTTTGCCAAAAATGTAACCACCTTCAGAGTAATCCCCATCAGATGTAATGCATTTATATTAACAATTTTTCCAGTCCTTGAAACACTCTTCATAATAACCTTTTGAGATGGCCTCTAGCACCTTCAGCAAATTTAGTTTCTCTCTTTGATCGACTGAAAACGGCTTTCATTGATCGGCAGTTTCAGTTTGCGAAACAAGAAAAAACCGCACGAAGCCAAATCTAATGAATATGGTGGTTGATCGATGGTATTCATTACGTTTTTAGCTTTAAATTCGGTCACAATTGTACTAGTATTGGAGAAAATACAGCTTCATCGGAACGAGTCGAGCAAGAACGCGTTTCTTACCCAAAATAACCACCAAAATCATTCGGACCAGCTCGGGAGAGATATTGAGCTCTTTTGCTATCTCTCTATCACTTGTCAGACGATTTTCAAGCTCCATATTCTTCACTTTTTAAATATTTTTATCAGTTGAATAGTTCGAAGGTCGTCCAAAACAAGGCATGTCTTCAACGATCTCTCGACCGTCTTTGAAGGCTTCTTAATACTCGTGGGCTTGTGTTTTCTTTGCACGACATTTTCATCCATTGTAAAAATCGAACCGAACTATTGAGGTGTACCGACTTAAGCAACTGCCGAAAACAAACAGGTCGCCAGATCACGTTCTTATTTGGCATTGTAATTAAAAACAGTTATATAAAATTAGCCAATTACATTTGAAATATCATTTATCCGTGGAAATTAATTACAATTTCCGGCTACTTTTTTGTCATAATATATATTTTACTCCAAACTTTAATTTGTTAGCTAGGTATAAATCGATTTGATGCAGATTAAAGGCATTTTGGATTGAAAAAGATTTTGCGGGGCAGCCCTTAGATTACCATAACTCCATTCAGAATACACATCGAGTAGAATATTTGTGTTGTTGTTCTAGCGGCACAATTCTGCCGAGGTGATAGTGCTTGGCCGGATAAAAATCCGGGTCCGCTCCAGTTACAGACCCGACTGTCGTGGGAACGGAGCAGAATATTTGTCGTTTGTGCTTTTAGGCTTTACTCTTCTAGAATACAACCGAGTAGAAATGAAACATAAACTTTATATTAGTCTACTTAACAACATTTTACTATACTTTCCAAAGAGTTATCGCAGTTAAATGGAAAAATTGAACTAACCTCGTTCGTGCAACATGTAAACCAGCTTATTGGAGTGGCTTATATTTGTTGACATGAAAGTTTCAAAGCTGCGTAAAATTTAGAGGTCAATTCAAGACTACCGCTTCATTACGGTTGATTATAATAGACCTGAGCGAATGACGATAAGTCTGCGAGAACAGCAAACAATTGTAGATCTAAAATTGAACTTTAGTTTTATGCAAACTAACCATCCATTAAGTAAAATGTGTTGTCTCTTTGGTTGAGCAGCGGCTATTTGCTCCGCTTGGAAGCTAAATAAAACTTGTACAACTGAATCATGGTCATCATTATAGTTTGTCAAAATCATAATAATTGCGACTGTTGAGTGTTTGTACATATGAACATGTATCCGCCCACGCTTTTGATCGCTGAGAACACAATTTGCGGCGAAGGCGTGTGAATTTATTCGATTTTTATTTTTTTGCGCATGTATTGAGTAAAAAATTCAAAACCTCTTTAAAGTTTATAGTTAGTGAGTTTGTGAATCCTTTAGCGTTTGCTTTGAAGTGGCTGTGCACAGGGCGAAAATATCTCAGGGATCTCAGTTCAAATGCTGAAAGATTCTTGCAACTTTATAAAACGTTTTATTCGAATACTATTAAATTCATCTATTTAATTTCAAATCACTATGCACTTGTCGCATTGTAAAATATTGACGAGAACGTTATGTGCGCCCTAAAAAAATATTCAAATAACAATTACCTACACACTAGAAATTTAATGCGCCTTCTTATATAAACACTTGCAACAAGCTATTTGCACCAACAACAAATTGTAGTCGCCGCCGCCACCAGAGATTTCGGTAAAATAAACACGGTCACACTTGCCACCAAACCACTTAGCAGCAGCGCATTTCAGCGACCGTTTAATGTGAAAATTCGTTTGCATTAACACCTCGGCGCGTTGCATTCCCCGCGCATAGTGGTGCACCTGGCTAACAGCTGTGGCGGTGGCAAGCCAAATAGGTTGATCAAACACACACATACATAGCTATGCATATACTCATACTAATATGCCACTAAACACTTGCAAAGCTGAGAATTCTTTCACCGAAACACATTTGACCCTTGCAAACGAGAACAGAAAACTCTCACGCACCCACCGCTGTATTTTCCAAACAGAGTAGTGCGCATTATCCCCAAGTCCACTTAGAAAGATGTGGTGTGTACATACATACCTAGAGGTATTTAAGTGTATTAATGCCACAACAAACACAGTCGCATGTGTGACGCTCCCCGCGCACACCGCTGCCGGCTTTGCTGCATACACACACACGCAGCCTGCACCTAGCGGCTGTGCCGTCTCCACCTTCGCTGCTGACAGGTCGCAGCCGAGCCCCCGCCGCGCTCAGCTCACAAGTGTGTGCCCGCCATGCTGCCGTCTGCATTTGATTTCCCGATTTTGAATATTCTCTGCACCCGCCGAGGTACGCCAGCAGCCGCGATTGGTTTACAATTCAAATCAGTTTAGCATTTGCCTCCACTGCTGCGCCGGTTCCACAGTTATTTGTTTGCCTTCGCAATATACACAAACATTTTGAGTCCGAAACGAGAAGCGCAAGAAGAAAGAACGAAAAAGCGTACTTAATGAGGTCATTTGCCTCTTTCGGCTGCACACTTGGATTGTTGTTAGTGTTGTCGGTGCTTGCGCTCAAATCTGGAAATTCTTATTGTTGCCGGTATTTTTGTTTACATTTGCAGCAATTAGTGCGCCGAGTGTATTCTGCCGGCTGCTGGGAGATAATAAAATGCAAAAGACAACAAGGAGAATATTTATATTCATGCATAGGATTTTCTATCGATTTTTTATGAAATTATGGTTTAACAAAATGCCACATCGTTGATTGCAAAGGAATATCAGCACGAGAAGGAACGTAAATATTTTGATTTGTAGAGATCAACTAGTGATCTACTTTTTGTCATTTCTCCGCTCACTGTGAGCTTCACTCTCAAGCCAAACAAAATTATGTCTGAAGGAAAAACACACAATGACGATAGATCAGTAAAACAACGAAATGTACGTACTATATACATATATATGCAGAGATATTCAAAAAATATATGTCAGATCCCACCAGCACTTGAATTGCTTTGAATAATGAGCGAATTGGTTCAGTTACAAAGGCGAACAAAAAATTCTCATTATTCAGTATACATACATTTTAATGAAGTTGCCAAAAAAGGTTATTCTCTCCAGCACCAAAATTCTTTAGAGTACTTCAAGTGGAGAATCGTATAACGACGGAAATCGCCGGATACTTTATGATATGAGCACCGCAACAATACTCGCAGTGGACCCCAATAATCGTAATAGAACGAGGTTGATTAATTTAGCTAACGTCTTCTTCTTCTTAATTGGCGTAGTCACCGCTTACGCGATTATAGCCGAGTTAACAACCGCGCGCCAGTCGTTTCTTCTTTCCGCTATGTGGCGCCAATTGGATATTCTAAGTAAAGCCATGTCCTTCTCCACTTGGTCCTTCCAACGGAGTGGAGGTCTTCCTCTTCCTCTGCTTCCCCCGGCGGGTACAACGTCGAATACTTTCAGAGCTGGAGTGTTTTCGTCCATTCGGAGCGTAGCCGCTGTCTTTTAATTCGCCGATTAATGCCGACGTATATCTCGTACAGCTCATCACTCCATCGAATGCGATTTTCGCCGTGGCCAACGCGCAAACTACCATAAATCTTTCGCAGAACTTTTCTCTCACAACTCATCCGTTGTTGACATCGTCCAAGCCTCTGCACCATATAGCAGGATGGGAATTATGAGTGACTTATAGAGTTTGGTTTTTGTTTGTCGAGAGAGGACTTTGCTTCTCAATTGCCTACTCAGTCCGAAGTAGCACCTGTTGGCAAGAGTTATCCTGCGTTGGATTTCTAGGCTGACATTGTTGGTGGTGTTTACGCTGGTTCCAAGATAGACGAAATTATCTACAACTTCAGAGCTATGACTGTCAACAGCGACGTGAGTGCCAAGTCGCGAGTGCGACGACTGTTTGTTCGATGACAGGAGATATTTCGTCTTGCTCTCGTTCACTGCCAGACCCATTTGTGTTGCTTCCTCGTACAGTCTGGAGAAAGCAGAACTAACAGCGAGGGTGTTGAGGCCGATGATATCAATATTATAGGCATACGCCAGCAGGTGTACACTCTTATAGAAGATGGAACCTTCTCTATTTAGTTCTGCAGCTCGAATTATTTTCTCCAGAAACAGGTTGAAAAAGTCGCACGATAAGGAATCGCTTTGTCTGAAACCTCGTTTGGTATCGAACGGCTCGGAGAGGTCCTTCCCGATTCTGACGGAGCTTTTGGCGTTGCTCAACGTCAGCTTACACAGCCGTATAAGTTTTGTAGGGATATCAAATTCAAAAAGCAGCTTTGAAATCGACGAAGAGGTAGTGTGTGACGATTCTCCTTTCACGGGTCTTTTCCAAGGTTTGGCRCATGGTGAATATCTGGTCGGTTATTGATTTTCCAGGTCTGAAGCCACACTGATAAGGTCCAATCAATTTGTTGAAGGCGGGCTTTAATCTTTCACTCAATACGTTCGATAGAACCTTATATGTAATGTTTAGGAGGCTAATCCCACGGTAGTTGGCGCAGATTGTGGGGTCTCCTTTTTTATGGGTTGGGCATAGCATAGCTTAAATTCCAATCGTTGGCCATACTTTCGTCCGACCATATTTTTGCAAAGAAGCTGATGCATGCACCTTATCAGCTCTTCGCCGCCGTGTTTGAATAGATCCGCCGGCAATCCATCGCCTGCCGCTTTGTTGTTATTCAGGCGGGCAATTGCTATTCGAACTTCCTTATGGTCGGGTATTGGAACGTCTGCTCCATCGTCATCGATTGGGGAATCGGGTTCGCCTTCTCCTGTCGTTGTGCGTTCACTGCCATTGAGCAGGCTGGAGAAGTGTTCCCTTCATAATTTAAGTATGCTCTGTGCATCGGCGACTAGATCACCTTTGGGTTTCTACAAGAGTATGCTCCGGTCTTAAAACTTTCTGTAAGCCGCTGCATTTTTTCGTAGAATTTTTGAGCAGTACCCCTGTCGGCCAGCTATTCAAGCTCTTCTCTCTCACGCATTGCGGCCTCTTTCTTCTTCTGTCTGCAAATGCGTCTCGCTTCCCTCTACAACTCTCGGCATCTATCCCATCCCGCACGTGTTGTGATCGATCGTAACGTTGCGAGGTAGACAGCCTATTTTCCCTCCGCTGCGACACGGCACTCCTCGTCATATCAGCTGTTCTTTTGCAAAAAACCAATGGTTTCGGTTGCGGCTGTACGTAAAGAGTTTGAAATGCCGTCCCACAGTTCCCTTATACTGAGTTGTTGACGGGTGCTCACAGAGAGCAGGAGTGCAAGCCGAGTAGAAAATCGTTCGGCGGTCTGTTGTGATTGCAGCTTCTCGACGTCGAACCTTCCTTTTGTTTGTTGGCGTGCGTTTTTTACTGCACAGAGGCGGGTGCGAATCTTGGCTGCAACAAGATAGTGGTCGGATTCGATGTTAGGACCTCTAAGCGCACGCACATCTAAAACACTGGAGACGTGGCTTCCGTCTATCACAACATGATCGATCTGATTGGTGGTTTTTCGATCCGGAGACAGCCAAGTAGCTTGATGAATTTTCCTATGCTACAGATAATCATATTTCGGACCCCAGCGAAGTCGATCAGCCTCAACCCATTTGGGGATGTTTCATCGTGGAGGCTGAATTTACCGACCATAGTGCCAAAGATACCTTCTTTGCACACCCTGGCGTTAAAATCGCCAAGCACGATTTTGACATTTTGGCGGGGCAGCTCTCATAAATGCGCTCAAAGCACTCATAAAAGGCATCTTTGGTCACATCGTCCTTCTCTTCCGTCGGGCGTGGGCGCAAATCAGCGATACGTTGAAGAACCTCGCTTTGATGCAGATTGTGGCTAGACGTTCATTCACCAGAATACTCGGCGACGGGGACTCTCTCCCACCACGAATCCCACACCAAACTTGCGCTCCTTTATATGGCCACTGCAGTAAATGCCACAAGGACCTACCCGTCTCTGTCCTTGTCCCGTCCATCACATTTCTTGGACGGCGGTGATGTCAGCCTTTATTTTTCGAGGACATCAACCAGCTGGGCAGCGGCACCTTCCTAATTAAAGGACCGGACATTCCAGATGCATGCCCTCAATTCGTAGTCCTTATTCCGTTTGCCATGGTCGTCATCAAAAGTGGGGTCTCTCATTCGAGGCTGTTGTTGCGTTTTCATTGGGGTGTTTTTTTACGTGGCGGATCCCAAATCCAGCGCACAACCCTATGTAGGGGATGTTTCGCCTTCTCCCTTTAGCTCGTCTTCAAACGGATGTTCTTAGGCTACCCGAAGGATACTTGGTCAAGGACCGGAAGTCGTGAGCTGCTTGAGTCACATGTAAAAGAATCGTTTCTGGCCACTCCCAAGTGAATAGCGATCAGAGAACTTTCCGCACTTGCGTGAACTTCTACACATGACTCCATCCTCCAATTTAGTTAACACTCTAGAAATATTCAGAAGTCTGTTATCGATAGAAGATAGTAATCGTAATACGTTCAGCCACACAAATGTTGTGAGTTCTAATGTAATCAAATTAAAAATTAAATGTTATACATATGTATATATATATATATATTATAATAAATCAATTTAGAAACATATTTCAAGAAATTTGTGTCGCAGATCTCTCATGTGCTGTCTCTTATACACATCTAGATGTGTATAAGAGACAGCACAAATGTTGTGAGTTCTAATGTAATCAAATTAAAAATTAAATGTTATACATATGTATATATATATATATATTATAATAAATCAATTTAGAAACATATTTCAAGAAATTTGTGTCGCAGATCTCTCATGTGAGGAAGCCTCGCTCTCTTCGCTCAGCGCTTCTTTACTAAAGCCAAACAGAAATGAGCAAAAATAATTCTAAAAAGCAAATACAGACATTGAAAAATGCGAAACATTTTATGTACTTTTTACAGCAAGACAATAATAAATTATAAAGCAATCATAAGCTTAACAACGACGATAGCAAACTGTCACCGATTGCAATAACAAAATTTCATCAGAATTGTCAGCGAAAAAACAAACTAGGGATTTGATAAGAAAACTAGTATTTGCTCGCAATTGCGCCGCACGCTCGTCAAATGCGTTTACGTTCAGCGTTACTTCACCTCGGAATTATTTAACGAAACTTTCAATGAATGCACTTTAGCACTGTCGCAGCGCTAGACAGCTTGCTAATGGCTCAGCGGCGGCTATCGCGTTCACACATACATTACACCCAACGTTGGCAACAAGTAGCTGCTAAGCTACGAACAGACTACTGGCTCAACAGCGGTATACTGAGGATGAATCAGATGGGAGGTGGTATGACGGTGTGGAAATTGCTTTCAATTTACTACCGCAGATTGTATAACGCTAAAAAGGCACGTGTGCGAGCGATAACAGACACCGTCCGGCAGCGACTCTTAAGTGGGTGGCTAGCAAAGTTTATAAGCTTTGCAGCTGAGTGTGGTGCTTTAGAAGCACATGTGACTAGTTCAAAGAGCTCCGAAAACCTTAGCTGATTACTGGGCTCCTTATGGCATATTAATATGTAAAAACAATTATATTGCACTGTTCTACAGTAGTTTTGTATGCTAGATATAAAATCGATTTTGAATATATTTGCGCTCATGGTTCATAAAACTGTCAATAATTTTTTAAGATTTGGTCCAGTTTTTTTTTTCAATCGTTGTTTTCTTTTTTATCTTAAAAAATTGGAAAGCTTAAATTAATTTAACTTTTCCTCGTTGTAATTTCCATTAATATCTGAAAGTTAACCAGATTACTCTAATGAGAGTCTACTTGATACTAATATTTGCACAGAGAGTCCGAAAAGTTATCAGCATATTTTGCACATTTTGTTCATATTTTCGTATCTAAGGTTATATTGAAAATTTTCTCTATCAACACAAAACTTGTTCACATTCGAGGAACAAGCATAACTTTGACAAAATCTATCTACATATACCCTTCAGTAATTGCTGCATCAAATATTCCACCTTTTCACTTTTCGGTACGAGGCTTCGGAAATGTTTAAGAAATATAAATAAAACGCTTTGACAAATTATCTTACCTTTCCTAACTAGATCACGAATTAAGTCACTGTGTTCATTGTGAGAAACTGACATTGGTATAAAAGTCCAACTTGCTATTCAAGTTTATTGGTAGACAGTACAGATACCGATATGGATATTGTTTCCGAGTAGTCCTTGCCAACTGCTTGTGATGCGAAAGCGATATTTCCTTTAGGTAAAACAGGATATTCTAATTCTAGATATCCCCTGGTTTGATTTTTAGAAAAAAACTTAAAACCTTCCACACATTTGATATTTATTTGTTTCGAAACAGCGACATTTGCTATCATATCCAGAGTAACACATTTTTTGTTTCGTAGTGTTATCACATAGAACGTTTCTCGTTCAATTAGCATCTCTTGTTTCAATTAAATAACTAAAGACCTCTCAAAACTCATATCAAAATATTTATCCTGGAAGTATAAAACATATAATTTTGAAAAACGCTACGAGATCACAGTGCTTAGATAGCGCCATTAACTTTTCTAGTTGCATACGACTTATATTCTTCCAACAGATCGCTTTAATTTGCCCAGATACATACATATGCCCATATTTACATATATACAATCCAGAAATCAATTACTTCAAATAAGCCCTCGTATTTTCGAAGCCAACCCGATTATCATCAAATTGTTATTATTGTTGCAAATGTATTTGTTATATTACATTGGCGAATTACAACATCAGCAAATGTTGAAGTTCGGTCATTCTGAATGCACTTATACCCTCTCTACACACAGCTGTTTTTTCCGTCCCCTCATTAGACCCAGTGTTTTTTATTTTTTTAATCATCCATAGTGGATACATACATATGTACATGCATGACATATTTGAAATTGCGTTTCGGCATACGAATAGCCCAGCTGACACTTTGCACTCGCTGTCTGCCCGCCTGTCCAGCTGTCATTAATGCGATTCGCGCCGCGCATCGCTCGCTGCCAATGGCGTCGCTGACGTCGGCAGTCAATTACGAATGGCAGCCAGTCTGGCCATTGTCGCGACATCGCATTTACTCTGCCTTATCACTTTTGTCATTGCAATGCGCCGCGTTGCGTTTCGCCAATAAATTTGTTCGATTAATTCCATTAAAACAATTAACAGCTGATAGTTTCCGTTGCGTTGTTAGACGCGTCAATATTTAGTTGCGTATCTCGTTTACAGAACATAAAAAACCGGCAACACAGCAATTAATTGCTTATTATACCCCTGGGTAATAGCTGATGGAGAATTTTATTATTTGTTAAATAATCGTTGTAACATATTTACATACATAAGTAGTGGAGTAACTTGAATGTGGATCGCAGTTCGTTGTGACTGTGATGTTAGAGACTGTTTCTTGCTAGTTTCAGGATGCTAAAACCTAAAATAATAGCAAAAAGTTCCTAACAGGAAGGATTTTTTGTGTTGTTATCAAGCTGTGTTTGGGGTCAAACAACCGCCATTTACTAGAATGACATAAATAGTTGTAAATGGTGAAAAATTTTGAAAATGAAATCTGTAATCAGGACAGCATAAATACCCCACACACTCTTTAGCAAATTAGTCGCAAATTTGTGAAGGGTGGAATAGCTTAGCTGCAACCGAAGTAAACGTTTTTTCTTATTTATATTGGATACCGGCCTTCCTTTTTCAGTTACAGTCTGTCAAGTAAGAGCGACTTTGCCGACAGTTAATGAAAGATTTCGCTCTAATTCCTTCGCGAGCCGATAGAGGAAAGCTTTGTTCTTGATACATTGTCAACAAAGGTAGAGTCGTGGTCCGTGTCAGCTGGTACGACCCATCTTATGGGCGCGCAACGTAAGTGGACAGTGAAAAACGCTACTCCCTTCTCTCTTTGACGTAGGATGATGTGAGAATTCTCGGCGTTTGGATTTTTGTCGTAGAAACGTGTTAGCTGATTGCTCTCTCCCAACGCAGGGTTGCCAATCTCGGTATACTGTAGTAATTATAAAAGTTGTCTTCAATATGTTTGAAATTTTCTTAAATTAACGCAAAATCAGAGTCGAATGCTATTATTTATAAATATATAAACTATTTTTAACAGTTTGTTTTTAGTTTTGATATTTTATATCATGAAAAAATTGTAATTGAAAACATAGATGTGTACAAAACTATATAGAATGCGTACTGAGCAATGGCAACATTGTTCAAATGAAAACAAACAAAGATGGCTGATTTCTGCGTTTTTGTCACGGGCCAACTGTTCACACATTTTGTTCGCTAAGGAATCAAAAGGAAGGAAGGCAGTAGCGTTCTTCACTGGTTCTTCTATTTGAAAGAGAATCACGTTAAACGCCATGAGTGCTAAGTACGCGTCGCGCTATGAGGCTATGTTCCTTTGCATCTACCCGAAAGGTGCCAAAATGCAACAGTCAGCGGCTGCTAAATATATGAGGAAGTCGGAGCATTTGTACAGAAGTCAATACAGCGATATAAAGTTGCAAAAATGTCGATGATTTACCAGAACGTCGTTCGGTAGGAAAAGTGAACAAAACAGGTGAAAAAAATAGTGAATCTGTTTCCGCGGAATCCTGCTTTAACAATGCGGCAAGGACTAGCAAAATTAATAGCAAAAGGTTTAGATATATCCTACGAAACTATCCGAAGCCTTCTTCGTACTCATTATCTGAAATGACACAAGACAATGAAGAAGCCTCTGTGGACTGACATACTTGTGATAAAGCTCTGTACTCAGTGCAAAACTCTAGCATATATTAAACAGTAGCTTAGTGGAAGACTGTATGTGCGTCTTCCTTTCCTCTTTGAAGCAGTTGTCTTACGAAATTCGTCGGATCTGCAGATCCTTGCCACTTGAATACGCCGTTAAATTAGTAGAAAGCATGTTTCGGAGATGCCAGGCAATTATCGCCGGTGGTGACTGGACAAATGATTGACCAAATTGCATCATTGTTTTTAATGTATACAATATATATACATGAAAGTTTAATAATATTTTTTTATAACTTAACACGGCCACGCTCTTACTTGACAGAATTGTAAAATATACGTATGTATATTATCGTTTGATGTTTATATGAGCTATATATAAGTACTGTGTCACCACATTGTGCCGTAATCGTAAAATTCTCAGCGCACAAACTTAGTTTTTTAGAAAATTTTCATTTTCTAATGGTTTTTAGGGCTCTGAGGACATACTAGTATTGATTACTATTTGAGTAATAAAGCAAAATGACTCTACGAATAATATCAATATTAAGTTATTTACTACAAATGCGTGCTGGATTTGGATGCAATGGCAGTAGCGATACGGGAAATCCCTCAATAATGTAAAAAATATTATTAAATCCCTTTACACATTAGCCAACCGCTGAAATCCTTCCAGAGACAATGCTACCAACCATTTTAAAGAACGATCGTTAAGTTTGACCGAATCGCATTTAATTTTGTAAAACTGATCGAACTACGAACCGAACACATCGAGTCCTCACCGAGCCAAGATCGTTTCGTTAAAACATGTATAGTGAAGTTTAAATTTTATTAAACAATTTTAATAAATTTAAATAAAATTAATTTATTGTCAAAGAAACCCACATGTATATGCATATATGTAAGAACATTCTACCTGATATTTAATTATTTCGATGATCAAATTTTTAAGTTTATTAGACTTAAATTCACAAAGGTGGCAATACTTAAAAAATATAACTCCAATAGAAGTCAACCACAAACTTGTAATATATTTAACATTTAAAATCAACTGGAAAAATTAAATGGGTGGCAACGTTTCTTAAAATGATTTTTAGTTTCAAGACATTCTGCCGTTTGTTTGGCCCATTTTGTCGTAATTCAACTAAAATTGTGACTACGGGCAGCATCCATAAACAAATGATAAACAGTTAATTTTCTGAAAGATTTTCTATTCGATAATCATTTGGTAGGGGTTCTTAACACTTATAAATTTCAAACAGGTGGCAACCCTACCACATAAATATCTCTAACTAAAATACTTATTAGACTTGAGAAATTATGTTCGATATTGTATTTATGTTAACTTAATGGAAGAAATATTAAATGGTGGCAAAACTTCCAAAATGATTTTCAATTGTAAGCTTCCTTAACTATTTTAAATTAAAAATTTAAATATATGGCAACGCTATTAAAAAACTATACTTTTGTTTTGAAAATTTTGAACTAAAAGTTTTTCTAATCTTTTCAATTTTCATAACCACATATTTATAATGCTCTAAAGAAACATCGCGAGAGCTTCACCATCTCTAACTCTCTAAATTTCCCAAGAGAAAAGTAAATGGACCGTGTTTTTGAATAAAGTTGTGTTGTTGCATAATAAATATATTATATTAAAAATGGTACCATTCTCACAAAAGAAAAATATACAATATTTTTACCTAAATAGATAAAACCGTTATTTGACAATCTCTCTAATGCACCATGAGAAAATATGTACATATGTACATATGTATGCCCGACAACTGTCCCGATCAACTGAGGCGCAAATCTGCTTGCAATTAAACCAAAAATAATGAATGTCATCTAAAACAACAACAGCAAGTTAAAATATACGACAAAAGGGTTGCTCCACAAAATTATCAAGAGGGCAATGAGGCTTCACAGCTTCTCCAAATAAATTACCACTAAATCGGCCCCCTGCTATTGTCGAAGTGGTCGCCCAATTTACTCCCAAATTATGAAACACCAGCTAACGGAAAAACAGCTGACAAGTGGCAATGTGAAGATCGGCTGAGACGCCTTCGAAAATGAGGAAAGGCGCAGCGACGTACAAAGTTGTGTCAGTGGCTCATTAGAGGCGAACAAGTGGCTTGAAATACAATCAAGTCATTTGATTTCTCATTTTCACTTTATTTATTGTTGTTATTATTTTTTATGAGCAAAGCAGCGCCAAGATAAATACGAAATCATAAAATACAAAAACAAAAAAAACGGAACAATTATGCAAGTTGTTGCTTTTATTTGAACGGAAAATTTTCGATGAAAAATGTGCTGCTCGTATCCCAGAAGAGAATCTTGAGCTGACACTAAGAGGGCAAACCGAGGCATCTTCTTCGGTCCCGAGTGTATTATTCGTTTGACAAAGCAATAAACAAAGCGATGGAAAACTTTCAAGCGCTCAATAATAATAACAACAACAAAGATAACCGACAGCAACAGTACCACAATGCCATCATCAATAGTAAAAGCAATAGAAACAGCAACAAAAGTGGCAATAATGATGATGGCCGCAAAGAGTTGGATGGTGCTGACGGCTGAAGATGCGACGGTGCGCAATCGGGTCAGAGTAAGCCATAAACCAATAATAACAGCAGCGAAAACAAATCGCAGATCAGAGCACAAGAGCACCGAGTAGGAGAGGCGTGGGGCATCAGTGTGGTACCATCAACAGGCTGGGCAGACCCCAGCCGTGGAGTCATCGTCATTGCCATAAAAAGAAAGGAGGTAAACCGCACACGTCAGCGCCGCAACGCTGTGTGTACAACACAATAACGTCACAACGGCAATGAGCAACGAGCACCGAGCCGCAGCTGCAGATGTGCCAACAACTATTTGAGCAATGCTAATAATGTCATAAAGTGTAGCCAACAGGGCGACAAGCGGCGCACTCAAGCACACAAACGGAAGCAACAACAAAAGCAAATGCAGAAGGCAGCACCGTTAGCTAGGCAACAGTGCCGTCGTTGTTGTGCTGTGTGCTGTTGTTGCTCTTTCCACTATTTGACTTTGCCACAAGAGTTTATCAACGACGGCATAATTTATCAAAGCCGCGACGAACAATCTGCAATAAATGCGCCATCAACTGTGGCGTCACAGCGCCTGGGCGCATTGCACCCACGCACACACACAGAGTGGATCCAGTGTTGCCTTAGCGCGGCAGCCACATGTGAGGAACTAGCTGAGCGCGCTGCAAGTGCATTATGTGGCATGATTGGCTGCCAAGCTGCCGAGCTGCCGCGCTGAGGTTATTCAACAGGACTCGGCGAGAGCATTGCCGGCGGTGGTTGTATTGTTGCACATTGTATGTCTTCATTAGGCTCACTTGCTGCACGCACGATTTGGTTGCAAGTGCAACTGTGATGGCCTCCATTCGCTTGCCGATACAACGAGTCATAGATTAGTGTTTTGCATTTTCGCGCCATTATTTGATGTTTGTAAGTGTATACGCTGTGTTCGAAGGTGTTGCTCAGACAGTGGTGTGCAGTGATATAGAGCCTCCTAGTGCGAAAGTTAGAAAGTATGATTGGATTTTAAGTAATTTAAAAATATAAAAATAAATTAATTATCTTATGAGAATTAGCTCATCATTGCATTAAAATTGAAACGAGTAGTATGCATTATATACAGTCGGAGGATTTCTGATAGCAAAATTTTCACTGAAATTATATATAAATTTGGATCAGATTTGTATGCGTTTTTTTTTGAAAAAACAATAAAATTTCTACATATTATTTTTTTAACAATTTTCGTAAACCCCTCGAAAACAAGCTTTTCGCACAAACTTTAAATAATAGGGAGTAAATCTGAAAACGACATTATTAGTAAGGCAGCTATATGCTATTGTAATCCGATCTGAAAAATTTATTCTAAAATTGCACCGTTGCCTTGGACAAGAATTTGTACTAAATTGCGTGAAGATATCTCGGCAAATAAAAAATGTTTCCAGAAGAGTACTCGATTCCGAAAGAATTGACACTGAAAACAACGCGATGTTTCTAAAGATAGCATGCAATTTTTTTTTTAAGGTGAAAATCTGAATTTTTTTCAAAACACTTTGAGCAAATTTTCCAATTGGATTAAATATTTCTCAGGTGTGAAAAGCATGAAATTTTACGAGTTCGAAAATAGTATTGTCATAGCTGTGCGCGTTGTAAGCAGTTGTTGTTGCTCTACCGCAATTTGTGCAGCGTAATGCGTTCGCCGCACATTTTACAGTTTTCCGCCTCGTGAATATTTCTGCCATCGTGGTGTGATATTAGTTGTTGCTGGCATTTGTAATGAGATACGGCCGACATTGCAGGTGCACAGAAACCGCAAGCAACTAACAGGGAAACAAACAACAATGGAACAACAATAAGAAAAGCGGGTACTAACAATAATCACCGCTACAGTAGCGGCTGCAATGTTGTAAACAAAATATATTGCAGCAGAAGCGTGTAAATAAAGATAAACAGCGAAATGGCAACAAACAACACCCACTGTGACGACAAATGTTAGCGTGGCATGCAACAAGAGGTGACCGAAAGGTCAGCAACTTTGCCTGCGCGCCAACAACAAATCGCACACTATAAACGTAAACAAATAAAACAGCAGCAACAATGGCGAATAAGCGCACACAAATAATAATGCAGTTAGCTGGAAAAGCAACAATAACAATAAGCATTGTTGCTGCGAATACGTGCGATGTTGCATGCCGCCTTTCAGATGCCAATCTAAAACCGATTTTAGTTCTTTTTAGGTTTTATTTACGCGCTGCTTGCGCATACTTACGACTCGAAAAGACAATTCATTGCATTCTTTGCGCGCGCCGGTGAGTGTTGTGCACTCAAGCGCACTGGGTGAATCACCGAAATCGCCATATCGCGCAGCTGCGCATGCGCTAGATTGCCGTCGCTGGATCCACAGCACCTCTGAACCAGAGAATACATACATATATGCACACATGTGCAGCTATGTATGTATATACTTTCATAAAATGTCAATAGCAGCCGCAGTGAAGCAAAGTTGCCGTAAAATAAAACTTAAGTCGCAATCACAACAACGACAACAACAACAGCAATTGCACACAGTAGCAATAGTAAATATTTTAGCACTCGCTACACTCTACCTACACACATACAATGCATGAACACATACATATGTATGTATGTAAGCACTTACAAGCACCCGGTGAGGCATGTGCGCAGCCGCAATAGAAACCGGCGCTTACCGCTTGCCAATGGCCAAAACACACGCGACTTTCACTTTCGCGCGAAAACCCGAATGGCGCGACCGACCGCAAATGATCAGGCGAACGCTTGGCTGCTTGCTCGCTCATTCCGTTGCGGCGCACGCATATTCCTCTGGTCTTCCTTCGCAAGTGCGCGCATTTTACCGCTTCTGTTTTTGTTTTTCCCATTGCTAAAAGCAGTCACGTGTACAATGGCATGGCATAGCGCGCATGTTATTTGCAGATTTACGTTCGACACCTCCGCTTATTGCCGCATTGCAACATTAAATGCCACTGATCCCGATCGCCCCCAAAGCTCCACTACGCCTGCTAATCCATGCTACGGCACAGCTTTGTTTAATTTCTCGCACATGTGTGTGGATGTGTGTGTGTGTGTCTAACTAAGCGGGTCTGCATTCGGAATGCGCGGCATGCCGCTAATGTGCGCGCGCCTCTGCCTGGGAAGCCGAGCAATGCGGAAACTCGTTTCAACAAGGCGTTTGCTGCATGCGCTTATGTATACAACAACAGCAAATACGTAAGCTTTTTATTTATTTTTCACATTTAATTGTAAAATATCTGTATGCAGCCAAGAAGTCAAGAAGGCAAGTGCAACACGCAATTTGCATGCACCAGCGTACTACTCTGCGATACATGCTTACTACATATTTACTTTATATTTATTGTATATTTCATATGTGTATATTTATATGGCATACAGTTTTTCTATTTTAAAAAATATGCGCATAATCCATTGAAACTCTTCCTCTTTCTCCTTGCAGGTGCGTATCTTATGGAATTTCGCAACACTAATGTATGTATGTATGGTAATATCGAAATATTTCGAGTAATGAATGCTAAATTACCGCATTCTACGCAAACCAAGGTGTTTATATAATTATCTATTGCACACATTTAAACTGCAGGAAGATACACTAGTATGAAATCTGTGCCGCTTAAGTAGACTAATCACAAGTACAATTTCGTTCGCGACGCGATGAATGAAAAAAATTTCTGTTCGGTTACTACGCAGTATAATACTCCCATAGTGACTCTTTCAAGCGATCTTTTTGTATGTTACAGTTTAATCGGAGATTGCACCGTTGACTCAAATTTTCCACAAAAGCACTCTTGATTCCGAACTTGTCGAAAGTCAGCTTATGGAAACATCAATTAGCACTTGTCAGTAGTAAAATGACAGATGTTAGAGCTTTTGTTATGTTCTTACCAAACCATATGTCAAATCGGTAGAAAAGTAACATACAAAATCTTATAATGATTTAAAGAATGCGGCTGAGATGGCTTTGGCGAAAAAAGACTGAAGTTCGTTCCGGTTACGAAAATTTGTCTGCTATGGAAACGGCTGCTTTTCGTCCCCGAATTGCCTTCACGTACAAACTGTACTATTTTCTTTCCTGCGACCATTGTGTTGAAGTCTGAAAATCCAAAAAAAGTATTTAGGTTAGGTTAAGTTAAGTTAAAAACGGAACAGCTTACAGCCGGTGTACTGTAATACCAAGAACTTCTATAATATTATTGCTAAATATCACTAATGTTTCTACACAGCGCTTTAAGTCGATCACAAAAGTGTTGAGCCGCCTAAAGTCAATTTCGGCTATGTCTGTGGGTTCGTCGAAACTATGACTGCGAGATATTTCAACCTTAGTCTTGCAAAAGCTGAAAAAATTTGGGAAGTACTTGTATATTTCCACCTCAACTTCTTCCATACAACTTTGACAATTTGCGTCCGGCAAAATTTTTTTGTTACAATATGAATGCCTATTGCTAAAAAACCAGTCAGAACTGCTAGGTCCCACTGGTGAGCATACTCTCCTGTACGAATTCAACTCGACAACCTTGTTGTAGTTTTTAGTTCGAACAAAGCTTTTAATCAGAAAATCAGAAAATATAAAAAAGAATTTTTAATTAAATTTCAACTGTAAAACGCACTGATTTTATGCATCTGCTTTATGTGTTGAGTTATCTGTTCAACACATTTCGAGTCTTTGCGCATCGCAAACAATTACAATATGCCGTCCTCAATGAAACACCCTTTAGTTATTTATTTTTAAAGTGTTTTCATTTCAAAATTCCATTTGAATATAGATTTTCTAAGTGACATTGCGTTCTGTCGTGTTTAAAAGCAAATCAGCCAAATATGAAAGCTTCCCTGTCAAGCAACAACTGCCGCATACATACATACATACATACATATACAAGTAAGTATGTATCTATTTATGCGCTTATTAGCACTTGTGCGTCCGACCTTCTGCGTTATGCTAATAATATGCAAAGTTAATGTGTGAAATATTCAAAGTTGTGGCATAATATATTGTATTTGCACTACATTGGTGCATGCGCAGACGCCTATGGAGAATACTATTCACAACAAAATAAGCATTCAAACAGCATGCATAACTGCAAATATGTGTGTGTGTATGTACATATATGTATACTATTTGCTTCCAAAGCACTTTAGCATTTAATGAGCGTAAGAAGGAACGAGTTTTAGTGAAACACCTTTTTTTACAAAGCAAATGAAATAGTTTCTATATCATTTTAAATCTGGTTTAGCAATAATATCTGAATCGTTATTAATATTAAAGCGACTTGTGTAAACTCATACAGATTGAAATTTGTCATAATATTTATAATGCTAGATTCTTGGTGAAGCGCCCGTAAGAGGTATTTATATGTTGAAATATTATATAAACAGGGGAGGCTAATCCGTTTCCCTCGCTGTTTTTGTTACAGTGGCAGAAAGCATTCTGTAAAAGATTTTCAGTTGACAGTCCTAAACAGAAAAGATACGTAACCGTTCTGGTTCCACTTTCGTTCAATTAACATTTTGTTACCTCCACTCCTTTAGAAATCTACCTTTTTTAGAAATCAAAAGTAATAAATTTTTTTCCTTACTTTCATTATAACCGTGCAACGATTTTCGAATAAGGAGAGAAACAATTTCATCACACTCTGCTCGCCAATAATCGATTTCAAAGCTATCGGGATCAATTAGCCAGAGAAGCTGGGAGGAGTGTGAGGTGGAAACATCCAGACACTTACAATCTTATCTTTGACGCACCTATCTGATTTATGAGGATTTTATGGTCTAATGTGTAAATACGATTTTTAGGTATCACAACGGACCGACCGTCAATTGCCTGCTGTGATTGACCTCTTAATCTAACCAAACAATACTTATGTCCGTCAGTTTCTTTACTTAAAAGAGCATGAAGTCAGTCTTAATTTAATTTACCCAACCTCTTGCCCATATAGGATTCATAAATAAGGCACGGTAAAGAAACAAGGGTTTTGAAACCTTTATTAATGAATGCCTCCTTGGTCACAACTACACCGACAAGATACAATACAAGGTACGTTCCAAAGTAAGCAAGACTATTTGAATCTAGCGCCCCCTGGTTTCGCCATCTATATGTTGACTGGTGCGGATCTGCTATCTTTATCGATTGTCCAGTGAGAATTTCATGACATTTCATATATAGGAGGTGAAGTTATTGCGTTTTAAGTGTTAGTATGTTATCATGTGTTATTAGTTCGAAAATGAGCTTCGAACAAAGATCCAACATTAAATTTTATTTTGAATTGGTAAAACTTTTAACGAAACGTTTCAATTAATGAAAGAAGTTTATGACTATGATTGCCTATCCCGTAGCAGAGCGCACGAGTGGTTTCAACGCTTTAAAAGCGGCCGTGAGGACATAAATGATGATCAACATGTGGGCCAATCAAAAACCGTGATCACCGGAAATTCCATCGAAACTGTGCGTGAAGTCATCAAAAGTCAGTCGAAATCGTCTTTGAAATTCATGGAAATGAAATTGAACATCTCTAAAACATCGATTTATCCCATTTTGACCGAACATTTGGGCTTACGAAAGGTGTGCACGGTTTGTTCCGCACATGACTGACTGACGACCAAAGAGTGCTCAGAATCCAACATTCGAAGGACGCTTGTGACCGTTTATTTGACCAAAAATCACATTTTAACCATTAACCATTCCCCGTGTTCACCTGATATGGCACCGTACGATTGCTTCCTTTTCGGAAAAATGCATTTGCCCGGCATACTGGCGGCCAATCCGGTCAACGAGCTAAAACTGTCATTCGACATGCTTTGGGACCGTGCAAAAGCTGTATTGATGCAGAAGGAGACTATTTTGAATACAATAAATTTAGTTTGCCCAAAAAACCCATTTGTTCTCTTCTTCTTTAAAGCCCTGTTTACTTTGGAACGCACCTTGTATATCTCTGTATTTTTGCTGTGGAAAAGTTGGGCGGTTACAAGGTATGAAATTTAAGTGATATGGGCGTCATGGTTTAATATTATATATCTATTGCTTCTTTTAAAACGGTTCGAGTACGGCCGAACAATATTTTTCACACCTTGAAGCCAACAACCAGGGGTGTTACACCACTTTTGTGTTATTTGTGATGAGGTAGCTAAAATTGCTTAGCGCTTGCTTTTGCCATGAAAAACTACAAGGGGAACAGACAAACAAATTTCAAAACATAAAAGAATCAGACGGAAAACTATCAACACTAATGAGATTCATTCAAATTCACCACACACACATCAGACCCGACAAAATATGTAGACGAACATTTAACAATTAATACAAAGCGAGAAATCATAAATAGAAAAAATCAAGATAAAATTTCTAAAAATAGCTACACGGAAGGCAAACCACAAAAACAAATAATAACAAGGTGGTTCAGCGCGCAGCAACAATGCTGATAATGGTGGAAAAAATGCGAACAATAACAAATACAACAATAGTGCGAGGCATAACAATAACATTGGCACACAGTCGCTGACGCACAAACTATAAAATAACATTGAAAAATAAATAAATTGTTGGCAAACATTCGATTGGCCGCGGCGTCGGTCGGCGGCAGCAACAACAACTGCATTGTCAAGCTACATATGTTCGAGCATATTGCCAAACAAACGCGCATAATTCGTGCGACCCTGTTGGAAAATCGAAAGTGTATTTACGAAGTTGATTATTATTAAAAATGAAGCACAGCGCTAGTGTTGTCGGACTACGTGCTATATTTGGAATTTGTGCGGAATATTTTTTCCAGTTTTAAATATTTCAGTTCCGATTTTCATCTAAACATTGTTATATGTTCCAATGGTTTTTACGTTCAGACAATAAAACGGCAGAAATGCTAGGCAAATGCATAAGCGATAGCGGAATATCAGTGCGTTGGTCTGTTTGAAAAGCTGGTCTAGTTTGTTCGATTCACCACTCTGTGGCGCTGGACGTATTGAAGAAACTAAAAACAAAAAAAAACAAAAAAAATAAGAATAAACGTTAACTTCGGCTGCACCGAAGCTAAGCTAATATACCCTTCACAGGAGCATTTCTTTTAGTAACTACATATGTGTTCAGTTTGTATGACAGCTATATGCTATAGTAAGCCGATCTGAACAATTTCGTCGGAGATTACATTGTTGCTCTAGAAAATAATCTGCGCCAACTTTGATAAAGATGCATTGTCAGATGTGAAAGCTTTCCATACAAGAACTTGATTCCGATCGTTCAGTTTGTATGGCAGCTATATGTTATAGTGATCYGATATCGGCAGTTCCGACAAATGAGCAGCTTCTTGAAGAGTAAACGACTTTTGCAAAATTTCAAAACGATATGTTAAAAACTGAGTGACTAGTTAGTATATATACAGACAGACAGAATGACATGGCTAAATCGACTCAGCTCAACATACAGATGATTTAGATATAGCGTCTCCGACGCTTCCTTCTGGGTGTTACAAACTTCGTGACAAACTTAATATTATATACCCTGTTCAGGGTATAAAAATCAGTGTTTGCATAACCGACTAAATATAATATATTCGGATCTCCCTGCAAGGGGCACGCACTAAGTATGCGTATCAATGTGTGAATGCATTTTATGTAAATTTTTATATACATATTGCACATACAATATGCAGGTGCGCGCAGGTATGCGATGGCTGTGCGCCAGCGCGCTAACAGTTTTTATTTAATTTTACTTTATTTTATTGAAATGCGCTTGAATGCGGAGCCCCAAACTTTTTTGCTATTTTGTTAGCTTACGCCATTTTACGCCAGCAACACATACTAACATAACGCCATAACGCTTATTTACATTATTTACAATCGTTTGTATACAACGAATTCCGCCTCAAGTTGGCGACTACTGTATTGCCCACTGATTGCCTTCGCATCTCTTGGTTTCACCTGTTTTGTTTGCACTGATTTTCGCCGGCAGCGCCACTTAATTTGAAGAATTTATTTGCGAACTCTTCACTTTCATTTGTTTGTTTACTTAAAATTCGGTGCGCATGCGCAGGTGCGCAGGTGCTCAGTGCTCTGCTTTTTTGCCTCCAATTATGCGGTTTGTTCGTGCGCGAAATAACTTGAATATTTTTGAAGAAATCTGATTTCTGATTTTAAGGGGTACCATTCCACTTAACAAATTCACTGATTAATATGCAAATTCGCTCGAGTACTCGTGCCAAGAGTTCGACTTAAGATATTTACAAATAATGTTAAACTTAAAACTCAGGTACGTAGAATTGTGACGCTACAGGTTATCGTAATTCTTCACAACTCATTCAGGGGCCCCTTTGAAGCATCATCGGATTGACTGGAACTCGCTGCAGTTTAGTGTACTCAGTTCAGGCTAAAGGGAAGTCAAAAGTGAAATTAAGTTAGAAGACACACCGCAAATTTCCCACACAAATACATTGGAAAGTATTGATGAAATGTCACCTAACATTTTGACTTAATTCAAATACTCTTTTCAGATGTTTTCGATGAAAAATAAAAACGTGGAATAACCCAATTTTTGAATAATTGTCATCCTACTTCATACCTTACCCGATTACATCGCCATTGGTGCAGGGGTGCGTAGAACGGTTCAGTAGTCTATCAGTTCGAGCTTGCCTCTCAGCAGCAAGGTAGGACCGGAACCCAGCATTTTGGATGTTCCTCTTACCAAAAAGGAAACGCTCCGCAAGGAGGAAAGGGTGGACAAGGAAATGTGTTGACAACAACTCAGAGGCAAGCGCCTAATGAAGTTTAGGGTGGTTACAACCTCAATAGATTTAACAGTAAAAAACCTCCCGAGAGACAAATTGACCACTGCGAGCTCTATAAGCACCCATTTAATATGGATATAGTCTCTTGCACAAAGTGCCGGTTTTGGGAAATGCTTAGAACGTCCTAAAGGATAGAATTAGAATATCCACTTTTTCCAACGCAATGCCTTATAAATCGACAGATTTACAGAAAAAGTTTTCTCGACACTCTTCTGCTATTAGGTGAAAACTTTAAAACTCATAAAAAAGTATTCGAACGCAGACATAAAACCCCTAAACGCCGGGTTGTCGAACATAAAGCTTAACAATCTGAATCTGACAATCTCCATCCACCCTGAGTGATGTTTGGAGAGAAGGAGGTTTACCCTATGACGGACACCTATCCCTTGCTACAGCACTAAAGTGTCAATCTCCCCTGCTTGATTTTTTTGTATTTCCAACGATTCCTTGTGGGAACGACGTTTCTTGTAAGATCTGCTTGGTTTGACGGTGTCCGCGCGAAGATGCAATTGCTATCTTTTTAGGAGATTCTCGTATTTCCTCACTATTTATTTACCTCTACTTCGTCGACAGAAGTGCCAGCGGCCTGATATTTGGCTATCTTCTCGAATGTGTAGGTATAATGTGCGTTCCTATTTGGCGTGTATCCATTAATATTACTTAAGCCCCTTCGCCACGGTAAGGCGACCAACAGTGAAGGATTGCTATTATATGAGTCTTCATTTCAAAACTAACATTATTAGCCGTTGTCCTGCGTGAAATTATGTGTCTTGAAATGAAAAGAACGTTGAATTTATCATTTCAATATTTTTTAATGTAACGTTGCTCGATAAACCACATTTTTCGGTTTCTGTTTCGGTGGACAGAAAAGATGGTTTTCAAACTCGTGAGCACGCCGTGTGAAAAACATAGCACTTCCAAACTTGGCAAACCAAGTTGTGTCCTGTTGATCGTCACCTCAAATGCAATTTTCACTGGAAGCGGAATACGTTTGAACTGAAATGGCAAATCATTGGAACTCAAAGGAATTCGTAGAATCAAGCATTATGTCCACTTGTATTCGATAGGTGCGTCACAATCAGTCGGATTCCATTACACAGTTTCGGTGCATGAAGATTGCGAAACATAATAATGACAGATCCAACTTTGAGACGCAAATGATGCGGTGGCATACCAAGCCTCTACAAAGAATTTAGAAATGCCACTAAATAATTCACGGCTTCGTCTTTATGGTCAAGACGATCGATCGATTTGTATGAGCGCAAGTCTCCCGGAATTTGACTTTGAATCTTCCAGTTTAAGTCAACAACATCGGTATTTTTGGCAGCTAACGTTGTGCGTGCACTTAAGGAATCATGGTTATGATAATTTGGACAATGTTCGGACAAACATTCGTGATGAGTCGGAATTAATATCAACCGGAATTGACCCATTTCCAATTTTTAGCGAAGACGATGTAAAATGTCTTTGGCAATGTTATTATTGTTCGCTGGCTTCTCAAAAACTTGCATACACTGTACCATTTACAGTTCGCAATGACTCAAATGAAGTTGAACCGCCAACATTAATCCAAGGTAGAAACCATTGTCATTTTACGGGTGGCTTGTATAAATTCGTCCTAAGAAATTAGTTGAGAACACACCTGGATGTCAATCTACTGGTTTGCCGTCCTTTCTTCGACGATGCATTCCATGTATGTCAAGATATTTCTGAATAGAGCAATGTTCTCGCAAACAGATCACTGGCGCAACTTGTAAAAAAACTCGTAAATATTAATTGTGTTGCTGACGGTGTTTCCACTGGCTGTACAGTATTCTCAGGGTTGAAATACACTCTTTGGCCATTCTTCAAAAAAACTGCGAGACGCACAACGGTCGGAAAACGTTCATGAATTGCAAAAGTAAATATCCTACAAAGCGCTTTWTTGCAGTTCACGTATGGACCATTTGATACTTGCTGATCTCATCTCGTCCAAGACTACCATGTTGCTTCCTTTAGTGAGGTACTTACAAACGTGTTTTATCGATTACAGCAAACTGCAATACTCAACATTAATATGAGTTTTGAATGTGAATTAGTGGTGAATATAGTACGATCCATGAGTTGGTAACTTCGATATTTATTCTTCTGAATTAAATGCTGAATGTTCTGCCATTGTCGTCTGGTGAGCTACGCCGATAGAGTGGATATCCATCATTTATAGTTTGTGTTTCCGAAAAAAAGCACCTTAATAGTGTTTCGTGCATTTATTGTCAGACATACAAACCGAAAAAGGTTTGTAATGTTCGAAAGGTCCATTAATCATATTATTTTTCACCACTACGAATAATACTGGATCTTTCTCAGTACAGGAATTTCCGCAGAATTGATTTCATCAATTTGATCTGGTGTAACCCCAATCCAAAGAAGAATGTGTACGTGCGGTAAACCTCTCTTTTGCTACTCAACAGAACACCATCAAACTTCGTAACTTTTGTTAGAAAAGTTGTGCTATGACATCGTGACGATCGCTTGTTGATTGACCGCGATCCATAATTCCGCACGTATATCATCGCATCCTGGGAGGGATTCTCGCCTTGCCTTGTCTTGGACTGCCATACGTTGCTCGCAAAAAAACGCCGTCCGATATTAGGGCGACGTCTTCGTGGCTTCGTAACAAATTTCAATCTGCAATTGATCACTTTGCGTAAAACACACATATGTAAAGTTTTCAGTGAATAATTTTCAATAATTTTTCTTTTAAATAGCCGGAATAAAAAAGCAAGCGACCGAAATTGAACGATTCAAATAATTCACAAAGCAAAATATTGAAAAACAAAACAAACAAAAATTGAAAAAAAAATTTATGTACATATATGGAAAAGAGTTACTTTTTGGAACTATCCAATTTTCCGACTTTTCCTGATGAAAAGTATAGGATATTTTTATTTGTAAACCTTCCCCGATCCACAACGAATAACCTCTGAAAATTTCATCAAGATTGGTGCAGCCGTTCTCTTAGCGTTATGGGAAAAAGAAAAGGGCTGTTTTTAGGGGTTTCCCGGAAATTATTCGAAATTTTCTTGCCGTAAAAACCATCCTTGAACCGCAACGGCCAAATTAAAAAAAGAATTATCAAATTTTGTTCAGTCGTATGAAAGTTATGAGCGTACATACATTTTGGCGATTCATTTTTATTTATATACATATGTATGTATGTAGATTATCCAGACAAATTTTAAAGCACCATTGAAAAGGCATTGCACAGATAGAGGAGGGAAAAGTTACATCTGAAAAATCTGGACAATCGCATTACTTTTCAGCATATCTAATGATTTCGACTTATTGTTGGGTATTATATATTTCCTTACTAAAGAGAAATGTCAAAAGAGCGGGGAGAAATATGCCGTCGTTGCTGTCTCTGTCTGTCGGACTTTTTTTGTAGCCCCTCTTGGAATATTTGCCAAGAAAGCACAAGCTCGTCATTCTCATTGACATATTTTGTTATTTCATTATCCGAAAGTCTCCACGCTTGTCAACCGATCGAAATGCTCATAAATGAATGGCCAAAAAATGGAAATTAGTCGGTTCGAAAATCCGTGTAAGTGATTGATATGAAAGTCGCGTGCCAACGGCAAAACACCGTTATTAACATAATAGCCGCTGCGTGGGTGATTATAATCAACTCATTCGAATATGAATTGAAGGATGTATGTATGTAGTGAAGTAATGGAAGAAACCCAGGTGCTGTCAGATGTCGTACACTAACACCTTTATTCAATGGCAACAGTAAATACAGTAATAAAAAAAAAAACAAATAAATATGTACAACTATTAATAGCGGTGTTGTTGTAGCTTTAGCATATACATATTTGTAACTGGTTAAATTTATAAACATATTATTAGAATATCCACCAAAATGTTTGTTGTTATGGGTGTGAACTTTTATTATCACTTTGACCAAACTATTAACCCGATAATTTGTGGTCGTGTCGCCGCCGTTATTAGAGTTAAATATTTGACCTCCTTTTCATATTACTCAACAACTCAGCTTACATATTTACTCCAGCAATTCATATTCATACTCCATCATAAGCTGGTGCTTTTACGATCGTTTTGTAGAATACATATTTACCTATCGTTAGTGTACGAGCGTGGAACCTCGTAAGTTTCCGCTTTAACTCGATTACATTACTCGGTTTTTAATTTTTTACCAATTTGTACACATACTGTAAATTTGCTCACATTATGTTCTTGAGTGGAAGCAAGAAAGTTGCTCTTGAGCTTCAAACTAAAGGACTACAATTCAGTTTTTCGGATCGAAATTGTGGGCATAACAGAAGGTGATAAGCAAGTTCATAAACCGGATCGCCAGAACTACATCTCACTGTGTTAGATTGCGCAAGCAAACAATAACTATACTCTGTAAGTCACTTGGTTAATATTCCAAACATATAGGAAAAGACAGGCGAGTTTTCCCTGAATACCAGACTATTTGAAGCAATGGAACCTGAAGAAGTACCTCAGCTCTTGAAACAATTTTACAGACCAAAACTATTCTACTTATAATATTGTCCCACCAGGAGAAAATTGGAAGTGGTGTAGATGATGAGACACTGGAACTTAATCTACACGTGTGCTCAGCCTTCAGCCTGTTAATACGAGTTATATTCCACGGCTTCCAATAGTCCAGCTTAAGACTTCGTGGATAAGAAGAAGCACAATCGGTCTAATGATAGGCTAAGCGAGGCCACTTGATATATCGATTCTACGCCACAATTTTCGAACAACAAACCAACCTAGTTCCTAAAATCTGTCATTTTTTGATAATAATAAGATAACTTAGAAATACTTTATGGATTTCGGAGTCGAGCCCGTAACAAGAGTTTCAATGACTTACTCCATTAAATAAGTTGATTTTTTCTTGGTAAGAATTTAACAACAACTACAGCAGAAATAATACCTATACGTAGTATAGTTGCCGTTCATTTTGTATGAATTATGTAAGTGCCACTATGCTATACAAATCGAGACCTTGAATCGCTAAGCATATGTATGTGTCTATGCAACTATTATGTTGTACAATCTTGCTTCGAACGCGTTGTGTGGCGTTTGCTTACCGCCAATCGCTCTGCTCTAGCAGTGTCAGCGTGAAACCGCAGAGCCATGCGCCAAGTCCGTTGACAACATATCTCACCAGAATAATGACATGCCACACCTGCAAGCCCTGTTCACTCACAAACGCTGTACATACTCGCCTATCGTTGAACTATAATGCTCGGTGTTCACCAGCGAGCAAATCATTTATCTACATACATATGTACTAATGTCGAGTATGGCAACAACATAAAAGGTAATGTAGGTTTTGGAACTGAACAAACATCGCGTCTTTGTGCCGTCTTAGCTGAGGTTATGATTGGTCTGGCAAGCTACTTTGATTTCCGGGTCAACTCTTGTTCCTCATTTGGGGCTGACTTTCTAGGATTTAGTTAGTTTCACCAATAGCTTATTTGACAAGTATGTCCAAGGCGACCAGCTTTTGTAATGCGTGTGTTTGAGTTGTTGGCTCAAGTAACGGTTTCCTTGATCAGTCACAGTTGCAAACTTTCGAGTGTATTTCTGACAAGGAATAGGAAGCCTGCATTGGGTTAGAGACACACTTCAACGCAGTTCCAAGTAAAAGCGACAAGAGAACATTCTGTACAGACTACGATGGACTTGCAAAAACGTAATAAAGGTTATCTTTGAAGGTTATCTTTACTGGAAAACCCCAAGCTTCTTGATATAAAATAAATTTTGAAAATGATACTAAAACAGAAGATAACAGAAATCCGAAAAATTAATTTCGTTGATAATTAGACAAACTTCATAAAGACATTTATTCAATTCGACAAACAAATCCTCGTACATCTCCCATGTACTCGTGGAGTTTCGCCATCAATCTATACGATCCGAATTTCTGTTCATCATTGTCATTGTTCCTCGAATTCCTAAGATTTCTGTGACCGGTCCACCCCTAATTCTCTCATAAAATCGTTCACACTTCTGGGTATCTTCACATGAAATTTTATATTTCTCTTTAATTCTTTATGTTATGCGTTTATATATGTATATATTTTCTTTAAATATTTTTCGGTTAAAAGAGTTAGAATGGTAAGCTTCTAGCATTTCTTCAGTTTCTTTTCTTTTCTTTTTTGAGCAATCAACGTCCGATGCTTTTACTTTGCATCCAAGTTTTTATGTAAAAAATCGTTTTAATTTTGAAATTTTGATCATATCATAAAGTTTTCCATTTGATAGCCAATAAAAATCGGGAAGCTGCCACGCTATTATGATTTACGCTTTGTGCATCTATACGAATACATATACAGAGTTATGGCATGTGGTGTGCACTTACCTTCTTTGTAATTATTATCTTTTTTGTTGTGATTTTATGTACTTTGTAATTACCAATAACCTATTTCCTATTATGCATCCCATCTATTATTAGTTGTTGTTTCTGTCATATGTATTCTCTTTATGTTTCCTTCTTTTATTGTTGTTGTTTCAATGATTTTCCCAAGCTTATGCGGCTGTCCAGTTTTTATTGCAATCAAGTTTGTCTTTATAATTTGTAAGCGAATCGAGTACCCAGTAGTGAATTGAAGTAGCTTTCATCTAGTATGGTCCATAAGCCAACTACTTACCTGGACGGTAAACTTTTTCTCATACAAGAATAAATTTGAACAAGTAAGGAATGGGTGGCTATATTCGATATGGTAGATGATGAAAAATATATACGGTATAAAGTCAACTGGAAGTTTGAAAAGGTATAAGGGGGGCTAAAATAAGTACTGATTTTATTCTACCCAATTTAGGCAAACAGCCTTACTATTACTAGAAAAAGATTGAATAATATGTTTCACAGATTGATTGATAATTGCAGTAAAAATTTTAGCCAAAAGCACTGGGGCATCAACAGTTATAATTCGATTTGGACAATTTTAAGACATGAGCCGACAATGATATGTATCAAATAGGCATCTTATTTGTAATACTTAATGTCTCTGACGCATCGTTTATTGATATCGCAGGTTTAGTAGTTTTTAATACAGTCGTTATATGGGGAGTAGGTGAGTGTTATTAGAGCGCGGGTCCTTACCCACCTTTGTCAAAGTTGTCAAACTGCATATACCCCTCCCTTATTCGATTCGTTGTACCAAACAACAGTCTCGCATCCTATTGCAGCGCTTAGTTTTAGCACTTTATAGATTTACGATAAACGGCAGGCGTGGCAGTGTTCCAATATCGCCCATCTACAAAATTGATTTCGATTTTATATCATTTTATTGCGTTAGGTTGGTGCTCATATCCTCTACTTCTACTGACAAGGTCGGTCAAATTTTATGTTTAGTTAATTTTTAACAGCTGTTTGGAACCAGTTTCGTTCTACTTCGATTTTTGTTGTAACATTTCGATTTTTGTTGTAACATTTCTTACTTTAAACCAAAAACAGTGTCGCGTTGACATTGCTCAAGAGGTACTGGGCTCAGTTCGCAACGACTCAGATCTGCGATTTTTAAGACGGCGGTTCTTGTGGTTTTCTGACGATTTACTTGATTTTCGAGTCCAAAGTACATAAATCAAATATATTTCTTGAGGAGTAAAAAAAGGAGTAAACCAAAAAACAGAAGCCAAATAAAATTTATAAAAATTTATAAAAATTTTATTGTAAAGCTTAGTGACTTAAATATAGCAATAAGAGACTTTCATCCAATCACTTATTTGCTACTGTATTCATGCTTTTTTATACATATATAATATGCGAGCATATACTTGTACATATACATATATCCACATATGTACATATTCCACGCCTGACTTAGTTCTGCTCTGGAAGTACTTATACATATGTACGTACATATAGCCCCACAAAGCACAGCTCTTCTCGATCAGCAGCTATGGGAAGAAAACTTCTGATACATGGAACCTCTATGAACATGCATATACATATGTTAGTAAGTCATTATTTGGTGGGCTGGTCGCTAAGTTGGTCGACACCTCTTTACTTGTATGCGCGTATGTTTGGGTTTGCTCTCGAGCTTAGATTGGCAGGTAGAACTGCAGTTGTATGCGTTGCTAAGTTTTCATTAAGTGCCGTTAAGAGGAAAGTTTGCTTTTTTCACCTTGCTTTTGATTTCTTCTTTACTTTTGCAAGATAAGCGCGGACTTGAGGTGAACATACATGAAGATATCTTTCACAGTTTTTTTTTTTTTTTTTTTTTTTTTTTTTTTTTTTTTTTTTTTTTTTTTTTTTTTTTTTTTTTTTTTTTTTTTTGTTTTTTTGATTAAACGTTAAAAGTTGCCTTCGACTATTTTCTAAATACACTGCTTTAACTAAAGCAGCACCAACTTTGAGATCGTGCAGCATGCTCTGCAGTATAACTACTTAAAGGCATCAAACGATTAATTGCTTAACTCGATTCTGAGGAAAAGGAAATCAACTGCGCCATTAATCAACTTCGTTCGATTTTATAGTTATTTGACCTAAGCCAAGATATTTGAATTATACCATTTGTCTTTCCGATTCATCACTATAAATGCTCTGGTCAACTTCTGCTGTACCGAAGCTATAATGCCTGTCACAAGTGCTTTTTTAAGCAAATACAGTTAAACTTCCATAACTCGAAGTTCTCTATAACCCGAAATCTTGAATTGACAATAGAAGTCACTTTTCATACAAATTTCCTTCCATAAATCGAACCATTAAATTAGCACGTGATTTTCTAAGTCGCCTTTTTCGATAAAATTCAACTTTGTAAACAGTTGTCCACATGGAAGTCGCCAGATAGGGTTTTAGAGGGTCCGATCGAAACAATTTCCTCGGAGATTACTTCATGCCAAATTTAGTGAAGCTGTCATTCCACATTCAAGAACTTAGCTTTGATCGCTCGGTTTGAATTCCTGCTATATGCTTTACGTAATTTGTCTTCTAATTTACCACTAGTATTGTAATCTGGAAACTCACAATTTGATCGTAAAATTTGAGATTTTGGATGGTATGCGTTATCAGAACAGTTTGTCGCCATTTGTGTTTCTTGCAATAACCTAACCTCGACGAAAAACTGAAATTGAATCTCGAACATTTTTCGCACGATTATTTTTTCCAACTATCAACGTGGATTAACGCATCAATTATGCACAGATGAACTTAATTCAATTTTTTATGATGAAGTTCCACCAAGGAACAGTGTTTTTCGATGGACGGTGAATTAGATCGTATATCACTCCAAAACGAATTTTGGTAAGGTCGTCCAAAATCAGTTGTTATTGCGGAAGCTATTGATGCTGCGCAAAGTGATAATAATAATAATAACCAACGATTACCCTCCTCCCGCCCAACAGACGCGAGGGGCGCAATCCGCGAACGAGCGGAAATAGCCGAGTCACAAAAGGCAAGAGAGTTTTAGGCGTTGCGATATTAAGCTGCTCAGCTACAGAAACAAAAATTTCAACCGCCAAAATTAAGAATTAAAATTAAAGTTTATAATTTTTAAATGTTACTTGTTAAGRKTAGATAAAATAATTTTTTTAATGGTAAAGAGTGAGTCTGTTAGATCAAATGTGCTGGAATGAGAATTGAAAATTTTAAAAGTAAGGGCCTAAACTGCCTGATAAAGCGAGGGGGAACGTTAAAATTAATATCAGATAAAGAGATGGTCTACAGACTGACCCATTGATGAGTTTTACCAGAAATATTATACCAAGCATTTCCCTACGACTAGCGAGTGTCGGGAGATTTATAAGTTTTAAACGATTAGTGTAAGGGGGAAGGTTTAAACTGGGATCTCAATGCAAATAATTTAAGGCAAAAAGTAAAAATTGTTTTTGAACGGACTCTAMCTTATCCGAATGGACTTGGTAACTAGGGTTCCAAACCACAGATGCATACTCTAATATAGACCTCAACAGAGATGTAAAAAGCATTTTCGTGGTAAGCGGATCTCTAAATTCTTTAGACCAACGTTTAACAAAACTGAGAGCGCCTTTAGCTTTGAAAACCGTGGAAAATGCGTGAAGATTAAAATTGAGTTTGGGGTCCATTGTTACCTAGATCAACAAAACTGCATACTTGCTCCGTATATTGCAAGATTGTCATTCATGAACTTTAACCGTAAAACAAATGGTTCACCTTGGATCCCACATAATTAATCTATCAAAGAAAGTCTCCTGCCGATGGTCGAGAGAAATCTTAACAAAATACGATATCGGTACTTCGAAACTCGTCTATGACATTGTGATAGATATTAGACCGAAAGCAAGCAGCAGTATGTGTGTTTCAAAATGAGCCAAATCTAACAAAAGCTGTTCGCGCACGAAGCACTTCCAAGAAAAAGGTTGTCTATTTTTCTTCAAATCATATCGCAACCACACTACTACAACAACGCAGAACAGGAAATTCCGAGTCGTACATAAACATTTGCCAGTTGCCTTTCATGAAATCAAAAAATGATCTACCGAAGACGGATCACGCGTCTCCACGACAATGCGAGCTTCCACACATCGACTGAAAAAACTGCATCTTAGAGCACTCAAAATATCGACGTGATAAGTAATCCATTTTGTTCTCGAATTCCGAAATATAAAAGGCAACCCACGCAGTGATCCGATATCGGCGTTTTCGAGAAATGAAAAATTCATTTCGATATCTCAAAAAACTGAGTGACTAGCTCGCTCGCATAGATACATTGTGACAGGCTGACAGGAGGGCATGGCAAAATTGACTCAGCTCAGCACACTGACCACCTAATATAATCTGTTGACGGTATAGAAAGTGTTACCGTTTTGAGAAAAATTTACATATTTTTTCGATATTCTGGGTACGTAGCTTCATCTTGTAAACATAGCACCATTTTAAAAATTATCTGTAATAAGAAGTAAAACTTTTCAATTGGGCATCTCCAGAGTAACACCCCATCGAACTTTAATAAATCGCTATTCTGAACATATTTTCGGCTCATAGTGTTTACGGAGAAATCATATTTCATAACAATTATTAAATGGTTTCCACATTAAAGTTCATTTAATTTATTTGCAACTGAATGAGCACAAATGATCTTTGAGCATTAATTTTGTGATTTCCTCGCAGAGGCGCTGCGTTCCTTAGCACCTGTTGCTTGACAACAACGATTTTGCCGGGTACTTAAGCATCGGGCAATAATTTTAGAGTGTCTCTTAATGAATTTCAATGCGATGAATCTCGGCGTAAATTCACAATTTTCTTTGGGTTGTGCTTAACTTCTTGAGTCGCCACTCCGCCGCTCTCGCTTCACGCACCCTTAGCTAAACGCTTCCATGTGTGCCTGCGGAGCGCTGATTAGCACTCAACGCGCGGCATTAAAGCGTTCATAATTGATTTTACCTGCGAACGAGTGGCGAAATCGGGAGAATACAAAGACGATAAGCAGCAGCAGAGAGGTTCCCAATTTAATTTACTTGTGAAATACCACATTGCACCTTCGCCTAACAACTGTTTTATGCCGTTCGAGACAAGGCATGCCACTCAATTGCCGAAGTTAACCACACTCACTGCTTTCCACTTTTGTCTCCTCTTTGTGTTCGCTGTCAGTTTACAAACAATTGTCGATGGTAATGGGCAGTGATGTACTCAAAAAAGCTAACGGCACATTTCAATTCCTCGGTTAGCAACAATAAATTTTGTGGCGATCCAAAAACTATGTGGGCGCTTGAGTAAGCGGGAATGCCTAAAAGAATAATATGCCCTTCAGCCATACGTACACACATCCGTCAGTATGTTTATGTGACAACATACATAGCTGTCGGGCGAGTTCAAATTGCAGTGCCAATCAACGCAAGATCGTTTACCTCTTGAAAGAGTAATTCACACTTTCCACTTTCGTCAATAGTTCAGGTCTTTTGAGGAACTTTAACGTTTTGGCCGTTGGTGGCTTACAGTAAGCACAGGCAAAGTGCTTTGACTGCTGTCGTCCATGTGACATTGGCTTCGCTCCGCACCTGCGGCTATTTCATCAGTCTTCGGATGCTTTGAATCACTTTCGAACGCGTCTTTACGTCAACACAGCGTATCGGCTTTAAGTAAGTATCGGCAGAATGGTCGAAAAGTTAAAGAACTTTGATTGATTAAACAACTTAGTGAAATGGAATGGTATTCCGGAGCCGGTTGTCGTTGAACGGTCGACGACTGCTGTCTATATGAATATAGAGGCTAATGTATGGCAAATGTGTGTTATTTTTGGCAGATTATTTCGTTTATGGGATTAAATTTCGCTAGACAGTGCAAAAAGAAAACTTCGTTTTTCAGCCATGACCTGCAAGAAAACTTTATATGAAGGTAACAAGTATAAATATATGTGTATATTTGTATCTATCTATGGTGAATAATAACCAGAGATCTTGTCTTGGGGGCACCCATCATTCGATCGTAAAATCCAGCTCAATTGGTCAAATTATGATGAAAGTTGTGTTATCAACTCTCCTGAGTCCATTTCTTTTTAAACGTTCGCTGACCTGTACATTCCCACGCGAATTTTAATAAGAGAGCCTTTCATGTTTATTGCAAAATAAATGGTTCTGAAATATGGAAACACTTTTCAAGATTTCAAGTAACGCATTAATTGGTTATTGGCTTTGGAAAGTCTCCAGATGCCCCACTTTGATCTAGCGCTATTAATATACGAAGTATGATTTGTTGATCGTCATTTTAGAAACTTTTTTCTGAGTCTTTACTATTGATCATAAACATTTCTTTTTGAGAAACCTGAGCATACTCGCTCAATAAAAAGTGAAATTTGTCACGAAGGGAGGGTTGGATGGGTTGGGATAGACATTACTACATAAATTGTTTCCCATTATCGAACATACATACTTATATATAGGATGTAGCTCGGAAGCTTTATGAATTTTGAGCTAGGTCATTGTGTGGTATACAAACCTCCTTGGTTAGATGGAAATAGAAAATACGAATCAAAAAGCAATGTAGTTTACTCGGTTTTGCCAACATTATAAGAGAAGAGATATGACTGTAATCCATTTTTTAATATAAAGTTTTGACCCTTTCGAGGTTGGTATATTCAAAGCTCGATCTTGGCGAAATTAAATTACTCAACCCACTCCACATTTTTTCAATCTATGCCTAGTAATAATCAGTTGGCCTAATTAATTGCCGACCAAATAATAATAAATAGGAATAAATAGGAGTTTTATTCAAAATTCCACTAACTAATTATGTAGAACAAAATCAAAAAATTTAGGAAGATTTGTATGTGCATACATTTGATAATGTTTTATATACAGGAAGATACCAGCTAATTTTCGTTTAAAACATTCACACATTTTTGCAAAATAAACATGTTCAATTCGCGCTAATATACCAGGTTGTTCAATAATTTTTGCAGTTCGATAAGAATATAAAGCTGCTGACATATATATAATATGTATGAATGTATTTTAACATTTCGTGATATCAAAATCAAACACAGGAAGCGATCTACTCGTAATTTTAAGTGGTAAAATAAAAAACAAATTTGCGACGCTCTCCGATTCAATAAATTGAACAGCTTGTGGTAATTTATTTTTCCAGTCTTAATTTCCGTCTTAATGGACAGAAACGCTCTAAGCCGATCACAGCTTGGACAGCTTAAAGCTGAATCGTTGTGGTACGTCTAACACGAGATCCAGTACTGGAACCCAAGATGGCAACAGGGACTTAACTCGTTCCCATTCCTAAATGACCGGGTTGTTAGCTCATCGACTATACAAATTAAGCGATACCGCTATGACCAGGGCTACCTACCCAAACGAGTTTGATAAATAAATAGCTTGATAGCATAAGTAGTGAGGTTAGACACTCCTTGACTAGCTTTGAGCGCTTATTTTGAGAGTTCAAAGCTTGCACTGCTGCTCTAATGTCGTAATAAATACTCACTTAACTAAAAGAAGCTGCACTTCGAAACAGTTAGTCCACTTCTGAAAGAAAAATACTAGAGTAGGCCGATAGATTAGCTATAGTAAGCTTTACGGAAAGCTCCTTACATTCTACCCTCCTAACTATGAGACCAGCAAAAAATATACAATAAACAGTTAGATGAGATCCTATGATATTTTTGACTCACATTTGCTAGGTGACATTGCGAAAAAACTTAGCATTTCTGGTTGGAAAAGTGTGATCTATCATAATAGAGCAGTACGAGAACACCTTTGACCGCTCCGGTATAGGTATGTATAAGTAAGTTTGTATGCCACATACATACATACATATGCACATATTTGTCTACCGTATGTACAATCAGCACACCGCGATCGGGTTGCCAAGCGAGTGCGCCTTTACACTCTAGCACTCCAGCTCACCGCTAACCACCTATGACTCAGCGACTGTCAACTGCATGCGCACATGTGTATCGTACATGCGGCATGTGTGTGCGCCTTTGTAAATGCTCCTATTGTTCTATTTTATTTATGCTGACCGTTGATATTTCCATGCGTCACGCCGCGTCAGGAAAGCGAGAGTAACGGCAGCGCACTCCACTTACTCCAATTGCCCACTGTCAGCGTTTTCGGTATCAAGCTTGAACCTTGCTTCGCAGCTCATTTGCTTTTTTCGTTATATGTACATTTATACATACTTGTACATATATATTTTTGTAACACTATAAGTATGTAATGCAGTAATGTATCTGGCTGCTCCTTATTGAATTCCGTTTCTAATCTCTTCTCAATTTTTGGACAATTTAATATTTAATTCATATTTATATGTGTATGTGCCGACGTGTCCGTCTGCTTAGCGGCCGCCGCTATATTCGCCCGCTTATCTCTTCATGCTTCGGCGTAACTGCGTTGGTCACGTTTCGGTCGCACATCGATCAATCGGTTCGCTGCATGTGTCGATCAGCTGTTTGCTTAACAAGAGTTAGCGATCAGTCAACCACCGCAGCAACCGCCGCCGTTGGCGCTTTGGTACGACCAAATGGTGCTCGCTACTCGCCTGAGCGCGGCTACCAGTTAGCTGTAGGGATCGCTATTTAGCTGACTCAAGATCATGATGTTTTTATTTTTATTTTTTACTTTTGTTTAGATTCACAGCCGCGGGTGAGTAATCAGTACAGGAAATGTGCCAAAGAAAAGCTAGTCGCATGCAAAGCCTGTTATAATCGAGGCTAAATTGGTTAAGTGCGCATTAAAAAGCTTATTATATTGCAACTGAAATACGATCAACGACTGCACGATGAAACTAGATGCACTTTATACTATTTTCGAACCACGAGCACAGAGTTACCTACATAAGTATGAATGTACATATGTATATACGAGCAAATACTGAAATGAGTCACTTAAACTTTTTTGCGTTTATGGGGCGTTTTATGTTTTATGAAGAAATGTGCATGTATGGCGTTAGTAAACAATAAAGAAAAACATGAAATATCAGTAAATAACAAAATAATTGCATGGTAACCAAACAAACCTTTACATGTATGCCTTTCATTCAATCGTTCTCTAGTAATTGGCCTCCAATTTTGGAATAATAGAAAAAATATTATATATTTTCCAATTTTGATAAAGCATTAGTTCTGCTGAGTTTTATCGTAACTGTATCAGCGCAAATAATGGCTCCCGTTCAGGTGTGCTACCCGAGGTAGTAACATCAGGAGACATCGTGAAATTGGTTTGGGAAACCATTAAAGGAATAAATTACGCTATAAACTAGTAGCCCATCCTCAACAAGTCTCGTTGTGATATATTTCTTCAAGAAAGCCAAATTAGCAGTTTAAATTCTAGTTAGCAATTCACATGCCTAATAAAGTTTTATTTTTGTCGCTACTAGTGTACGGAAAATTAAAATATAGAAAACAGAACTTCACAAATTATTTATATTTATTATTATTACTTATAGCACGTTCAATTTTATTGGTTACATAATACAGTTTACATTGGAGGAGTTTACATTAAGTAAATTACAAAAAAAAAATCAATAGACGAACGTTTTCGAAATAAAATTTTAAATCCCTTCCACTGACAAACACTTTTGCAAGCCACTGTAACGTGGACTAATAAACTGGGAAATATACAGGCCAATATAACTGCTATTTGCAATCAATTATTTTTGCGTTGAAGGCGCACAAAAGTCAACACTTAAGCCTCGGCAGTGGCAAAAACAATTAACCCAAATTAGGAGGACAGAACGCGCGCGCGTGTCAACATCTACACATGTTCAACATGCGCCTAACAAATGACTGCGAGCAAAGAGACAATAAATTCAATAAATTTGTAACTTTGCGCACGCGCGCAACAACAGCAAAAAAGGCAAATTCGAATTGGCGCAGCAAACAGTTTTGCAAGCAGCTGGCAACGCCGGCAGTGTGCAACTTTTCGACTCCCGTTCACTACGCTTGAATAAGTTCCTCGAAATGGGAGTGATGATGTGATGATAACGAAGTTTTCTATGGAAAATCATGCGTTTACCGCAATTATAATTTCCGGGCGTCCGGCATTAGCCAAGCTGATCAAAGCTTGAACACCTCGCTGTTTTCAGAGATATGCGCTTTTTTGTGGCACGTATTTTAAAACTCGCTCGCACTAACTGTTATCTTGCCACAGCGTATGAGGAAAATGTTTGTGATTATCACTTATCGGTTCACACCAACCAGATAAAAAGGCCGCGAAGGGGCGGGCACACACAAATTCTTATCACGACCAATGTTGTCTTTACTACCGCCTTCTTATCAATTTTACCAAACGTGACTAAAACAGTCTGACGTTATGCTGCTCTTACAGACCAATCTGCCCTTGGCAGATTATTTATTAAGATTTAAATATTTGAAAGCAATCGATAGCAAATCAACAAAAGTTTTATGAACTGTGATAACAAATATATCCAAAATCGTAAGGGTAAGAATACTCTTTTTTACACAAACTAAGAAAATAGCAATAATTTATTTACATATGTAATACTTAAAACACAACAACTATCATTATACATATATAAATGAAATTATTCACATTTTTTTTAACAATATCTGAGCAGTCTGAATAATTGTCCGATTACTTGTGAGTGCAACAGTGTGGCTTTTGAGCGACCGCTAATTATCAGCAGCAATCAGCTGTTACATACCGCACATACATATGGAAACAATTAAGACCTTTATGCATTATATTAAAGTTATATATATATATATATATATATATATGTATGTATAATATATCTGTCTCTTATACACATCTAGATGTGTATAAGAGACAGAGCGACCACAGAGTATCGGCTAATTAAAACAGCCTCAGCAAACCGGTACTTTGAGGTGACATATACATAAGTGCGTTTGCGTGGTTTATGCTGTTGCGGCAATCATAAGCGAAAGCAGCAAAACTAAACCGTAAGCACTTAACTACACACACACAGCCTAGCTTATGTGTACGGGTATTTCATTAATCAAGGTTAACTCGACGAGACCTACAAATTAGCATAACGGCTCTATGCTAGCCTCTCGATCGCACAATTGCGTAAATATCTAAGCACCGGCGCTGTCGTCGCTTTTTATGTTGATTTCATGTAAATCAAATGGATTTTCTTCAAATTCACATCGGACAAAAAGTGTGCGAATGAGCACTTCAACAAAAGATCTTGGTATTAAAGTCAAAATTATGAGTCGAAACGCTATTTCAGCCTAACAGCTTTTGAATTTATAGTTGCCGTGATTAATTCGCCTTGCGCATGTAAGGAAATTACCTTTTTTAGCAAATAATAATTGTATATTTATATAAATATTGTCATTTCTAAGAAAAAAAGAGAAATAGTATAGTGTTGAAAAAAGCACGCTTTTTGTATGCAATGTTTAGAATAGCTACAAACCTACAATTGTCGATAATACAATGTATAAAAGCTAACATTTATTAAAGACAAAACTAAAGCTAAACAAGAAACAACAAATTGAACCAATTAATTGATTACCTTATTTTAAGTGTTTAAGAGGGCGTGTTTAACCATTTCCACTCGCAAGAAATCATTTTTGAGAATCATTCTTGCAAAAATAAGAAATCAAATTAGACTTTAGTTTGATGACTACTTTCTTCCAGTTGATTTTCTCACACCTTAATTCTGACAATCGAATAAAGTTGTGAACCCTGAATTTTCTTGCGTGTGATAAGTAGTATAGCGTTTTTTCTTTGTCCTTTTTGCAGCATGTTGCCTGCTAACCAAACAAAAAAAAACAAACGAAAAAAGTGAAATATTTTTACTTTTCTCGAAACTCAACAGTGGGAATTGCTCAGTTGGTGTTTATTTATCGTTTTTAATAGTCATTAATCAAATTTCAGTCAATTTTGTGAAGTTCAATAATGGAAGTTGCGAATGAGTGGCTGGGCAGAGTTTTTGTTCCGTTATCATGTAAAAAATTTAAACTTTTTCAAAGTTTTTTTTACATATATAGTAAGGCGGGTTGATTTACAGATAGTCAAAAATCAGAGATGCTGGAGATCGGTTTCAGACTCATAGTCTCTTAGCAGAGTGGTTCAGAGTGATGCGGAGAACATTTCACGAATACGCGATTTTAGAGTACAGCAACAGCTGTAATATGTACAGACATAGTTCTGCAATGCAATGAGGAAACAAATTTTTTTGTGCCTTGTACAATAATCCATGTAAAATAAAAAAGTTTTTCTACAAGAACGTGAATTCAATCGTTCAGTTTGTGTAGCAGCCATATAACTGTTCCAACTGTTTCGAGGAGTGGAAAAAGCATTGGCACAAGTGTATTGGGACTAATGGGGGATTAATTTGCAGGGAGCGGCACAGATTTTGAGGAATAAATTAAGAACTTAAATACTATAAACGAAGTCTTACTGTTTTTCTGTTCAGAATATAAAAATCAGAATATAAGAATTTTAACTAATAGTCCGAAAAATCTTATCCAATTTCTTTTTAAATAGGTGGCAACCTTGTCTGAAGGCGTTTACTTGATTTTCGTTTGCCTTCACTATACGCTGTATATTAAGTTGGCCAATTTCTTTGTAACATTTGTCGGAACCGTCGATATTAAATCACAATTGTTTATATACACACTGACCGATCAAAATCAAGTATTTCTATAGAGTCTTTTGTATTTGTGAACGGATATTATGAAAGCTTTAACAAACTTCCGTGCAACGGAAGTTAAGTTTATACAGAAACTCAGAAACCTGGCACTGCAGCATATCATACTTATTTAATATTCAGAAATTAGTTATAGTGATATTCAAATCAGATTTTAGGTCATGTCGTACTTATTTATTCACATTTAAGCGTATTTCATATGTACATATGTATGTAGTACATATTTAAATAGTTACAAATATATACATATGTGCTCATTATTTACATATTTACAGTATAAAATGTATCGGTTGTTTGAACTCTTCATTGATATCATACCGTCCATTGCTAAAAATATGTCATGAGCAACAGGTGACCAGGCAACGCAATATGAGCATCAAACACCTATATCTACCTACATATGTATGTGCATGTGTTTGTGTGCGCATATATATTATTCCAGTGAATCACCTATTTGCTAAATATATCTACATGTGTTCAGGATGAGGTCTTTCCAAAGTTTTATTCGCATAAACACATATATTGATGTACGTATATGTTTGTACATATGAATGTACAAGCTGAGAACGAAATCGAAATGAAAAATGAAAATGAAAGCATACCGTTTGCTCCCACATTCGCAGCATAAAATAGTAATGATTGAGCTGGTGCCAAATTTTACAAGTAGCAGGCTGTACATGTACGTATGTATGTGTGCGGAGGAATCTAAACGAGTGGGTGGGCGTGGCCGTGAATTTGTGCGCGCACAACAAAAGTAATGTGTAGTATTTAAGTAGGCGAAAATGTGCACATTCACAAGAAAATACATTGAAATACAAACATACACACATATCTATGTATTTCTGTGTCAGTGACTTGCAATGCTATAAAAAGTAAGTGCTTCATAAATTTTTACAGCTTCAAAAACATCTTAGACACCCGAGTGGAATGCCTGCCAAGAAGCGTCACAGCATCTAATTGACTATGAATATGTGTATGTATATGTGTGTGTGTGTGTGTTTTGTATTATCGTTCTGGTTGCCAGAAGCTCAGCCGAAATGATTGCAAATAAAATGTCTAAGCGCTTCATAAGCGTACAACAACAAATGTTTAAATGCTTTATTGTTGTTCATTTGCATGTTTACGTTTGTTTGTTTGTTGCCATTAGGCTTTTGTTTTTCCCGGCATTTCGCAAGCAGCTCAGATAATATTTGCCTGTTATGCTTAGATTTCTATTTTTATTTTCTTTCATAATTAGCTGGTTGTTCAAGTGGTTTAGGGCGAGTAGCCGCTATGATGCGCTGACGGGATGTGAATGTTTTGTTATTGTCGTTTGCTGTTCGACAACATTTACGTATGTATGTATGACGCTCGAATTTCACTTTCGAATGTTACAAGATGCTCTTAAATCGCCTTTTGTAACGAAATTCTCTTTGGGCACAAACGAAGCAAAATAAGTGAGACTGTGTGTGTGTGGCTGTGTCTTGACAGCGACTTTTTCACACATTCATATGAAAGTGGAATAGTCGGAAAAGCACGAATCAAATTTGATAGACTGAGGTTAGGCGCGAATGCGGAGCAACTACCTGTGCGGAAGTACCGCGCTTACATATCTACATATAAACACACATACATATAAATATAATAGATGTACTTGTATGTATGTATGTGCAAAAACAAGTAGCTTACGTAAACAAATACTCGGTTTGGAGAAAATCCCGCACCGATTCGAACTCCAAAAGCCAAATAACAGCATATATGTATGTACATACAAGGCACATCAACGACAGCAGTGAGTGCTGAGTATGAAAACAAAGAAAGTTTGGCGAACCACAAAAAATTGAGAGCGCAATAAACAACCACGTAACAAGTCTTGAAAAACTGAAAACAAACGGAGAGCGGACCGCGCACCACACACCCGCGTAGCACTTGGAGCCATACAAATGACGGAATAAAAACAAACCAGCGAAAATAGCTACACACACACGCATAGCTGCTACCTTGAGCGCCCGCGTTGACGGCGCTGCTCGCAACATTTTCCAAGTGAACGCGCCGAGAGCGCACAGCTTTGTTGACGGTGGTAGTGCTAGGCGCTCATCTCACCGAAAACGAATCGCTTGCGCTGCCGCTAACAATGGTGATGGCGGCGGTGGCCGCGCATTGGGGATTAGACACGACAGGAGTGTTCAAATAATTGCAGTCAAAACGCGCCGGTCCGCTATTTGAAATGAAACATGCAAAGAGAATGCCGGAACGGAACAAATGCAGCCGCTCACAATGAGAGCGGCGCCACAGCAGTCACGAACGAGGCAATAGCAATTCCGATAGTTATAATGCCGAAATGGACTGCTCCTAACAGCCACCACCAGCTGCTGCTTGAGTGTCGGTGCCTTCAAAGAATCATTCTTGAATGCGCGCGCGAATCGTCAACACGTAAGTCGCTACGTCGCCAAATCGAGTAAACGCAGCAATATTGGAAACAAAGTGGTTTTTCACACTCGGCCGCCGAGTACTCATAGATACACAAACACGTATACGATTACATAGTATCTGTGTGTGCTGCAAGAAAAAACGCAAAAGTTGTTGAGCGTATTCGCCGTGGTGTTTGTGAGTATAGGCGTTGGGTGAGAGCATGAGCATTACGCCGTGTGCTTTTAGCGCTTTCATTTACTGCGTTTCTGTTTAAATTGTTGTTTTTGGTTTTTCGTTTTTTTGCAAAGAACGAAGCGTTAAAGCTACTTACGCTCGTGCGGACAATGCTGGCGTCGTTGACTGGCTAACTGGCTAGCTGGTTGTTTTGCGCTGGCGAGCAGACACTTGTGGTAGTTGCATTTTGACCGTACGCGAGTAAAGCCACAAATGTAAACAAAACGCGCTAATTGAAGAAAACCCTGAGCGCATCGGAAAATCAAATTCGTAAAGCTGCGACGAAGCAAAAATACTTCAACTAAATTTTTAAAGCAAAGTCGCGAGGAAAATATTCTACAATTTTTAGAAATCTTGAACATTTGGCGCTGTGACAACTTGTATGACGCAGTCGTCAACCGTCATTCACCGAAAAGCAACACCTGTGCCAGTGCTAAAGTGGCTCGCGGCATTGTGTGATGTAACAGAGAGTGACTACCTGTGTGAAAATTTTACAAAATTTGAAATAATTTTGTTGAAAAATTTAAATAATATTTGTATGTGGTAAATAAATTAAATTCGTAAAAAATGTTTTAAAAAAATATAAATTGAAAATTATTACGACAAAAATGTGCAGTGCAAAGGCAATGAAAAAATTTAAATGAAAAATTTGAGGACTGTGGAAATGTGAAAATTCGAAAATAACTAAACTTAAAAGTTGCCAAGCAAAGTTACAAGTGAAAAGGAAGCAATTTGAGTTGATAAAAAAATATATCGATAGCAATTTTATTAAAAAAATATAAACTATTGAAAAGCCGTTGAGAAGCTAATCTGAAAAACTTTAGTAAAAATAATAAAGCAAAAATTATTACAAAGTGTGGTCAAATTAATATAAAATATAAAGAAACAATTTGGTTTCGGTATATTTTTTATACTAATCTAAATTAAAATATTTTTCCCAACACGTCAATAAAATTTTAACAATAATTAAAACACACGAAAATAATATAAATAAAAAAATGAGCAAAAAGTCACCAATAAAATTGATTTTTGCGCCAGTTCCGAAGGAAATTTGGAAAAAAGCTTTCATATAAAATCTTTAATTAACAATTAATGGCTTCCATATTTAACATTCGCAAAATATATTTTCCTTACTTTAAATTGTATTAAAAAATGTGATTGCAAAAAATTTGCATATTTCCCCTCAAATTTTTTCATAAGTTCCAATTCACTTTATACGTATTGCGGCTAAACAAAATTCACTTTTTTGTAAAGTATATACATATAAATAAATTTAAAAAATATGTTCATACAAAAATGGTGGCTTCTCAGGTGTCTTCTCAGATAAAAAAAAAAAATAACAAAATGAAAACAAATGAGGATCACAGTTTTCGAAATTTTAATACGAACACAATTCACGAGTAAATTCAAATATTTCTACATAAAATAAGGGAAATACCGAAAACACTCTGTTGTGCGCGAATTTAGCACAAAAATGCCTGAGAGCTCATCGAAAAAATTTTCCGCCAACAACTCTTCGAAAAGATCGCAAAAAACACAATAAATTGTTGTGCGTGAAATTGGCAGTTTCTTGTTGGTTGATGGCGCCATTTAGCCTAATTTTTTGGTTACAAGTGCAACATAAAAATAACACTTTAACAACAGCAACAAAGCGCAAAATGAAAAATAGCCAGTGGCACACACGACCGTGTCACCCAAACCTGCTGGTGGCCGCCCGAAAATAAACGGCATTCAGCGGCAAATGCAACGCTGACGCACTACCGCACACACACACAGAAACAGGCGCGGCAATTCGTCGCTGTCATTTACCGGCCGGCGTTTTGTGCCAATTAACAGGCGCGCGCACACACTCACCCAAATACGTGCAACACTCGAGGAATCTAAGGCGACACTGGCCACAAAGCAGCCAGTAGAACCAACAACTACGAATGCGTTGCTAGAGCAAATCGCACACTATTACTCTAAGCGCTCACACGGTTACATGTGTGTGTATGTGCGTGTGCTGCCTAGCGCCTAGTATGCCCGGCCTGTTGACAGCGCAGCGGCAACAGTTTGTAGCTGCATTTCGCTTTTTTCTTGACCAACTTGGTTGCATGCGCTTGGGGGCTGAGCTGCGCCCGTCAGTGTGTATGTGTGTGTGCATGCACCTTTTTTGTCTGTCTGCGTGCCACTTCTCGGCTGACACGGTTCCGTTTTCCTATTCTGCTGGCATTGCCAATGGGCAACACCGCCAACTAGTGCAGCAAGCAAGCCATTAATCGCAGCAATAACAACAACAACTGCACGCATGTCACACGCAGCCGCTGATTTCACGCAAAATAACACACACACACACACATGTTGGAGTGTAAAAATTCGTTTTTGAATTTGTGCGTCAGTGTTGTTGTTGTGGGGAAATTTAATTGCACGCAATTTATTTAAACGCCACGCCGCAACAGAGCGCCGAAGAAACTGTGAAAATTATTTAAAATTAAATTAATGAGAAACGTTGCTGCAATCACGGCAACAACACAAATTGCTACAACAATTCACAACATCAGCGTGCTAAGGGGCCTTGTGTGTGCTCCATACAACCATACATACGGACAGGCACACATACATACATACCTTTGTAGTACATGCGTTGCAAAGCGGCGCAGAATTTTGATTTTGATTTTGATCAGAAGCGAAATTCCTCAACGCCGCATTTGCAATGTGACATTGTAACAGAATTTTTTTAAGGCCAACTAATCTGTAACAAACAACAACAACAGCAATATCTGCGTAATTGCATAATTAAAAATTCAATGAAACAGACAAATGCAAATTAACAGCAAGCGTTTAAATAAAAAGTGTTTTGAAACGAAAAATTATTGATGCATATTACATTGTGCCACACAAACGAAATTCAAGCATTTGCAGAGAAAGTGTGAATATGCTTCATTCGTTCAGAATTCAAGTGAAATCCAAATCAGTGAGGAGAAATTTAAATAATTAAATAAATACAAAAACAGTGTCAAGTAAATTACCAAAATTAACAAAAGTTTATCAAACTTATTCAAAATAAGCAAACTTGTGTGTGGATTTCCAAGCACTAATTGTCCTGGCTGCGACTAAGGTGAGCTGGATTTCAGTACTTAAATTGAAAAAATTGTTTTAATATGGAAGAAATAATGAATAAGAACTGAAAAAAACAGGCAAATACTGCATTTTTAATTAAAATTATTTTCTTACATAAACTCTAATTTTTGCGCTAAAGTTTTTTTGGGGCAAGATATTAATTTTTATCGATTAAGAACTTTATTATAAATAACACATTTCTTTTTTTGCGGCACAGGTAATAAAAAGTAAAATTATTTTCTGCGTAGAAAAATTTAGCTACTGTCCATGGACTTTTTTTTTTTTTTAATTTAGTAATCGATATGGAAATTTAAAAAGTGGTAAAAATATTAGTTTTTAAGTGCAGTTTAACAAAGCCAGGTTAAAACTAATTCAATTAGAATTTTAAACACTTCATTGCAAAGCTCTTTGAAAACAAGTAACTATTGAAACATCAAGAAAAAAGAAAATCTATGAAATGTATAACCTCACTTTTTTCTTAGTTTTCATATTTAATTACATTTGAAACATAATATATATATATATATATATAACTAAGAAAAAAGTGAGGTTATACATTTTATATTTATATATATATATAATGACCTTTTTCCACACAATTTCCTGGTGTAGATAGAATTTTCAGTTGGAGTTGCGCACTATGAAACGTTTAGCTCTATTTCTATACATATGTATGTATACTGTATGTATGTGTTTCCATTGCTGCTTGTAGATACATGCGAGGTAAATAGGTCAAGGTGCAGTAGCCAAGGTTGTGATAATAAGCAATAATTCCAGTAATAACAGAAAAGATTTTCCCAAATATCTAAAAAAAAAATTAAAAGAACATTTAAAAGTCAATAGAAATAAAATTTAAAAAAGTTTCAAACTACTTTTTAAACAAATGTTACTATATAGTTGTCAGTCATGACCTAAATTGGGAAAATTCTCGATTTAGCCATCACATTTATATGTAGAAAGTTTATTTTTCAACAACATTTTTATCAATAGACTGGGGCAAGCTCCATATAGGTGTAGAGGTAGTATATAACTTAGAAATACCTTTTGAGATTAAAATTATTTATTTATTTAATTTTAGTGTTACTATTTACTCTTTATTTTATTATATTATGGCTGGAATTCTTTGTTGAAATACGGAGGTGAAATATGATCTTGTTGAATAATGTTTGAGGTAAATTCACGTTTCCCAGTCAGTCAAAATTCAGTCACTTAAATTCGCCGTTTTCATAAATATTAAAAACATTTGAAGGTATCACAGCTGATCGAAAAACTCTCCTTTTTCGAAAAGCTCGAAAAATATGCATTTTTCGGTCTCAGGAATTTTCTTATTTTGAAAAACACTGTCTTATTGTTTTAAATAAAACTTTACTAACTTAAATAACAACTTTCTTTATCTGCCCTCAGGAACCTATTGAGCTGAAAAAACGTTTGGAAGAGGTGCGTCTGCTCGAATCGCGACGCTCTGCTCGCTTGGCTGATCAGGAACGCGACACAGATTTCGCACGCCTAGCCGACATGGGTGGCGATCGCCGCCGAACAACATCACACAGCATCGAGGTGCCAATGTCCTTAACACCGCAGAATAAGTGAGTAAAAATTAAAAAATTTGCCTAAATTATTATTATTTTTTTTTTTTTGAATTAAATAGAAATAGACAAAGTCAAATGCTTTAAACAAAATTGATAATATTTAAATAAAATAGCATAACATAAAAAAGTATACAATAAAAGTAATATAAGCTCAATTAAGCTAATTAAAAATAAATTTAATTAAATTATTTAAGAATATTTGAAAGCACAATTCCCATTAGAATGAGTTACAAAAATAAAAATTCGAATGCTAATTTTTTCATATGAACTATACACAGTGGACCAATAAAGTTTACATACACATAGTTCTAGTAAATTACGACACATTTATTTGTTATAAAATGAATAAATTTTTTGGTTTTTTCTATCCATTTCAAAATATGTCAATTTAACATTAAATATAGCATATCAAAATATTTTTGTTTTTAACAAATAAAAAAAATTAGTGCTAAAGCTTAAAACGGTCAAAAAATTTTACGTACACTGATGATTATTTATATAATTCAAAAGTGATTACAATAGTTTTAGCAGTTTTTTGGCCTACAATTTGTTACTATTGTTATCCCTAGACATCGATGTATGCTCCCCACTCAGTTTCTTGTATTACTTCCAGATATTTACGATGAATACGATTTTCCAAAAAGTTCCAGATATTTTGAATAGGATTAATGTCTAGTGATTGCGGGATTTATGGACTTCTTTTAATTTCCATAAAAAACCTGCACGCAAGTTTTTTTTTTAATGTTTTGACTCAATATTCGCATACTTATGCGTGCATATAGTACATTGTATTGTTTTATTTTTATTTTTTCACAACATCGAAACAACAAATACATATGTATGTCGATTGCCACATTAGAAGCGAGGCAACCGCCTGTTTTATTTCAATAACTCCACAAATATGACCTAAAAATGATGAAAATGAGAAGCACAAACAAAATTGGCGCAATTTGAAGCATTCCATTGCCGACGAAATGGGGTCACATGCTGCCCCTTCCAGTCACTTTCAAAGCATACATACATACATACACTATATACTTATGCTGCCATGTACACATGTATGCTTGTATATAAAATGTAATCCACAATCACACGCAAACTCAGACATCAGACATAGATAAACGAGTAATGTTTTTATTGCCCAAACACCACTTGCTTCCATATACTCGTACATGTACATATGTATATAAAACACATCTGTAGATATGTATGTTTGTGTTTATGTACGGAGATAAAGTGCGTGGGCGCCGTTGGCGGGAAGGTTCGCCCTAAGCGCGCTCACTATCAACAGCTCGCGCACACAGCTGCACAAGTAAATAACTGTATTTTAGTTATCACAGACTATTTACATGCTTGTTGTTGCTGTCGCTAACAACTTTTCGCATATTTGGTATGTATAGTCGCGACTTAGCGACGTCAAAAGCATCCAATGGCAGGCAAGTGCGCCCAAAGCTTTTCAGACACATTTACATAAACATTTGTACATACATATGTATGAGTGTGAGCAAATTCTTGTTTGCGTTAGTGTAAATATTTTCGTTTGGTTATCAGCGGCAGGGTGTTGCGGCGTTAACCAGAAATCGGTAGCCAAACTTTTCGCAGTTCTCTGATTTTATTAAAAAATGTTTCAATATATGTGTATGTATGTACAAAGCCTTTTGTTAAAAACAGTGTTGTAATAAGTAAGAATTCTATTACGTCGCAAATTGCTACCTAATCAGACGCAAACATGGTCAACTTATTTATATATACGAGTATGTATATGTATATATAGTACATATACATATGTGCATTATATGTATGTATGTATAAACTGTGTGTTTATAGTTAACAGCATTAAAGCCACACGCCAGACTGGGCGCGTACGCTACCGGAGCCGCTCGCTTTGATAAGCCGCACTGTCAGTGGCAAAGTCTGAATTTACTCAATCGCCTTGATTGCTATTCGATTTGCCAGCTTATATACGATGCTGCTCTTCTTCAACAAGCGTTCAGCAGACGTTCCGTCGCTACTGGCAAAGCATTTTATTTGAATAGTAGAAATACAAACAAACAAAACAAAACAAAAAATGCAAAACTTCCAATCCAAAATAAGAAACTCAAATTGTGACTAGAAAAGCGTCGCATGCGATTGCGATTAGAACGCTGTCGCGTGATAAGCGGGCCAGCGCGTACTTGTGGACCTACTTTGGTACATTAGAATTGCAATTTTATGTGCCTGTGTGTGTATGTGTGCGTTATCTGGACGTCTGTGTGGCGGCTATTTGAAAACTGATTAGCAAAGCTACTTCGTAATTAAAATAATAATAACAATAATAGCAATATGATCGGCGTAAAAACTACTAGCGAGCACTGCGAATTGAAGTCTGAACTTACGCTCTTCTGCGCACCCACACCACTACAACCACACACAGCAGTATTTATGCAAATATTTATGTCTGCTTTGAATGGCTCATGCAATTAATTGCGCTATTGCATCGACTACAAACAGATATAGTCGCAATTACACATATACAGACATTTACATATATATGTACGTTGCTAGAAGGCGGCAAGGCATTGAGCCGAGGATGCTATTGTTCGAATGCCGGCCACGTTCTAAATTGATAACACGCAGCAGTGGCTCATAAATAAGCGAATAAATGGAGCAGAAATTGCGTTTGACTATTACACATACTTTTTAAGAAAGTGGCATATATATATGTGTACATATATATGTGTGTGTTTGCTATGCGTAGTGCGTACAGCTCAGCAGATTTGGTAGAGCGTGGTATGCCCTTTGTCTGACATTCTGTTACCATTTAAAACTAATTCTTCGAAAAAAATTCAGAACAGCTACGAGGAATTCCTAATCAATAAAATAACCACAAAATAAAGGCATGTATTGTATGGATATACATACATATGTGTTTGTGTATGTATTTTCCAGAAATTAAACGTCTATTATTGAAAAGTAGTTCGGAAGGTAAAAATTAACGTGTGGCATATCTTCATAATTATACCCCGATGAGGGTGTAAAGTTTGCACGAAATTTCTTACTCTAAGAACTATTAAAATAAAAAACTAAATCAGGAACTCAATCGTTAGACCCCAGCTTTTGAAATTTTGTACACGCCCTTTCCGATAACAATTATCGATTGGATATCGGACTAGTATCGCATTTAGCTGTCTTACAAACTGAAAGATCAGAATCAAATGTTTGTATAAGAGCTTTTTCATTTGACGAGACACTTTCAAGAAATTTGGCATGCACTGTTGTCCAAGACAAAAGTACGTCCAAGCGAACAAAAAATGGTTCAGATGCATCTACTATAGCATATAGCTGCCATACAAACTCACCGAACAAAATTAACTTCTTGTAAGGTGACGGTGAAGTGTTAAATATATTCTATTGCCTACTGTTACTACTTTAACCATGGTCCGATTTTACTCGTCTATGAGAAGTAAGTGCTTAATCTCGTATTTTAAGATATAACATGCAATTTTATGAGCTAACTATATATGCGCCTACTTTCGATAAATTTAGCTTACAAAAAAATTCAGTTACTAAATTATTTTATTCAAACATTTTTAAATCGAAAAAGCTTTTTCTAATTACTGTTTTTTATTATTTTACTACAAATTTCCCCTTTGAGACGCTCTCGTTAGTTACTGCGATTTCTATGCCAGCGATGCTAATATTGAAACGCTTTTTATTATATTAATAGTAATTTTTTCAATCTTTTTTACTTATTAATACTGTTATTTTTTGCATTTTTTGTTGTTGTAAAATTCACGTCGAGAATTTGTTTGTGACAACGCCGTGCTTTATTATTGTTTTGACTGTTGGAGCGCTTTGAATATTCACTCTGTATGTATGTATGTATGTATGTAAGACAGTCGACAACTACTTGATTGAGTACGGCACTTCTAGCAGTATCGCTTGTTGTCTACTATTGCTGACGTTTGCTGCCGTATGCGGAAATAGCAAATTAATTTTCGCACAAATACAAACAAGTCTGTACTCACATACATATAAGCGCGATTTATTAATAAAGAAATGTGTGTGCGAATTCACTCGTTTGGCGAACATAATTTTTATGTTTTTATTTTGCTACATAGGCGCTAATAAAAGAAACAACTAAAACAACAACAGCGCAGGCACACTTCAAATCGCCAATTGACTTTGAGTTGATTGCGCATACACGCAGCGCTACGCAGCGGCTGACGCGATTATATATATATATATATGTATGTACATGCATACTTATACACACGTGTACATATACATATAAACACAAAATTGTATATTAATATGTAGTTAAGTGGCTGTACGCATTTATCTGGCAGATACTCGTCATTTGGCTCAACACTGTAGGACGCGGCGTCACAAGCGCTGCTGACACACAAAGAAATGAAAATAAAAACAGCAAAAATTCAAAACCAATCATACGTAGGAAAGAATAAAAAACTAAAAATTATGAAAAAGCTTTGTGATGCTAAACGATGTTTTTGCTCGCACTGGCGGCTCAGGCGTATACGTAACTATTATTTTTTTTCGACGCAATTTTTATTGTCGATTTCGTCATTGACCTCCCGCACAGAACAAGAGCAAAACAAGTAATTTTGCAGGCGCTCAGATAAACCGCTAGCGTAGCACACATATATACACACATACAGCGGACAGCGGACGGCGGACGGCGCATATCATAAGATCCGCGTTGAAAAATAAAAGACGTCACCAGAATTCATGGAAATTTACGACGCTTGAACGCGCGCCGGCATCGCTGTTTTTGCCGTGCGCATGTTTGTGTGCCTGCGCTCACTCGCTTGTTTATTATTATTGTTATTGATGATTTTTGAATGTTGGCTGCCTCGCCATCGCCGGGGAATTTTGCGCCTAATTTTTGTTTTCGCACTAAAAAATTCCACGCAAAACACAAATTTGTCACGAAGTATTTACAACGAAGCGGCCTTTTACGCGGCTACCATGTAAACGGGTCGGACCCGTGGCGCAAGTTACGTCGGCTATTGCGTCAACTACAACAGCAGCTATACACCAAGTTGAGTTTAGGAAAACCAAGTCTTCGCTTTGAAGTTTTATCACAATTTTTACTTTTACTTTTGTTATTTCTTAAAATCGCGCTGTATTAAAATGACATTTATATTAATGTTTTTTTTTTTTTTGTCGTTTGTAAAATTATTTCGCCTGATAATAACCTTCGCGCAAACACCCACCTAAAACCACTTCATTACAATCTGCACATTTGCAGCGCGTGCGAAGGCCAACCACTCGCCAGCTACTGGCTCTCACCCAGCCAGTTTCCAGCAGTGCAAAAAGCGCAATCGCTAAATCTCCTACAATTACCCGCATTTAACTATTATGCATATACTTACATACGTATGCTATATGCTATGTATGTATGTGTATTATAAAGTCTACATACATAAGTTTCTAAGCTGTAACGTGCGCGGACTTAAGCTCTTAAGTAATTATCAGCTGAAACTGCTTCATTTTGCTCTGCGCCAAGCGGAGCTGATTTTAATTGAAAAACACTGCAAAATTACGGTGAATTTCCAATCAGCTGGGCCTCGAACAACATTAGAAGCTGGTCAGCTGGCAGGCACTCTATTTCCTTATATGCTGCAATCGATCCCTGCATAAGCGTAAGCGTGTGTGTGTTGTCTAATTATTGCAACAACAATGCTAATGCACACGTAAAAGTCGCGTAATTTGTTGTAATTTTTCTTTTGATTTCTGTTTGGTTTTCTAATAATGGTTGACAGCGGCGTGCGAATAATAACTCGCCGACGACTTCGCATGCATACAAGTATGTACATACAGACGTGCGCAAATAAATATTAGCATTGTAATAATTACCTCGCAAATGATCGATGGCAATAGCAACTGCCGTGACAACAATTACCGGCCAGCAATGCCAACCGCAAACTGGCTGAACGAAAAGCCCGATCGCTCTAAGTCGAAACAAAAACAATTATATAAGAAAGTCGGCATTTGCAGTGTGCTGCACCCATTTGTGAAACAAAAACAGAAACAAAAGCTTTGGTATTTACAGCGCAATAAGCGTGTAGATGCAAATACAGCAGGCGATCGCTTTCTAGAACCGGCAAGACAAATGCAACAATTTTCACATATTACATATTACAACAACAAAAATTTAAATTAGATAAAAATAATAATAAGCATCATGGTGTTTACACCTGTATGATTCGCCCTGATATGCATGTTCTGATTTAATTTAACATTTAATGACTTTCGTTCTAATTCGCGGGTGCTTACTGTACACACGTGTCTGTAAAATTGCCGGTAGATAAATAAACATTAAATTGCCTTACGAACACTATAGGAAGCTGCTACTTACAGTATAACAAAAATCCATTTAGAAATAAAACAATCGAGCAAAACATATCAAAAACAACGGAATAAAATATTGTGCGAATGAAATGCACAAAATAAATTTTTTAATTTCAAAATAGGAAAATAAATTGTAAAAATTTACACTCAAATAATTTAAATAATTAAATTCAATTAAGTTAAACAAATTTTAATAAACTTATAAAAAACAAGAGATAAACTTAAGTTTGTCTGCACTGAAGCTATAATACCCTTCACAAGTCCATTCCCTATAGCAAAAGGGTACAAAAAGATACTTATTTGCTTGATTTTGTTCGATAATCTTGCACTCAGCTATATGCTATAGTAGTTCGATCTGAATAATACTTCGGAGACTGCACCGTTGTCTTGAAAAATATCAAATTGTAAATTTTGTCAGGATATCTCGTCAAAGCAAAAAGTTTTTCCATAGAAGCACTGGATTTGGAGCGTCGGTTTGTATGGCAGTTTTTTTTTTGGTCTTCGTTTTATTCGAAGTAATTCTATGCATACAGCAGCGTTAAGTCAAATGCGAATCTTTATAGCATCTCTAGACACTTGTGCATCCATGAAATATCGTTAACACAGTTAGATTAACGCCTAACCTCCAACGGTTGCTGCTCACACACATCCGCACACATTTATCCCCACTAACGAGTACAAGTTTTTACGTTGCAGTCGGTGTTTGAAGTGTGTAAACAACACGCCATCACGAAACGTCACTGACAAAACAACAACAATAGAAACGTATGCATTTGTATTTGCTTTTGAAAAGCGTTCTTGCTGTGTAATAAACTATATTTGACGTCACATTGCAAAGCGCACTCAACGGCAACAATTCATTTACGCTGGCACTTCCTACGTCGCACGTCTCTCACACATACTACGCCCGTTGTTTTTATGAATACATGTATGTATATGTATGCACAAATTGCATCATAAGTATTTTTTATGACCCGAATGCATCGTTAATTGAATTTAGGTCAGAATTTATGTTGTGTCAGTTACATGGCTTGTTGTTGTAGTTGCTGCTGTTTTGTGGTTGCAATATACAACATAATTGCACATAACAACATTAAAACATAATAGATCTCAAAGTCAAAAGTTGCAGTGGTTGAGCATACCTTGAGACTTATGTGCGCAGCTATATTCGTGTGTATGCCTGTTGTATTTGTGGTAATTCGTGCGCGAAAACTTAGCTGTGCAACTGATTTACGTCACTGTAGACAAAGTTTCAACACCAAAACTATAATATAATTTAAAATTTTTTTTCTTGTTTGCATATGAGTTTTTGATCTCAATTTTATTTTTATAAAAAAAAAAACCATATTTCAAAAAAAAATTAAAAACTTTTATATTTAAAAATACAAAAAATCTATAAATAAAAATATAAACGTTAATTTAAAAAATTTCAAAATTTAATTTATTATATTTATGTATATATTTTTATTAATCTCCATTTTATTTTTATAAAAACAAAGCAATATTCTTTGAAAAGAAAACATAAACAAAAAAATGGAAACAAATATTGACAAATTTTAAGTTTTTATTAAAAAATGTTCTTTTTATTTTTATAGAAACACAGCATCCTACAAAAAAAAAAAAACGAATAAATAAATAAAAATAAAAAATATTTGTAAATGCAATGAATTTAAAAAACAAAATTTTTTTTCATTGTATTTGTTTGTACATATTTGTAGGTATGTATTTTTATTAATTCATTTCATTTATTTTCATAAAAACAAAGCAATGTTCTTTGAATTTGAAAAAAAAAACATAAAAACTTGGATTCCTTGAAAATACGACAAAAATTAAAAACCAAATTTTGAAAAATTATAATTTTCACAAGCTAAACAAATTTTGAAAATAAAATTTGAATATTTTAGTTTATAATTTTACTTTTATTTTTATGGAAGCACAAAATTCTACAAAGAAAAATCTTAATAAAATATAAAAAAACTAATGTTAATGTAAAATAAAATCAAAATTATTTATAAAAAACAATTTGTATAAATGTAGTTTTAAACAGTTTTAATTTTTTTTTATTAAAAAAATGTTCATGCAATATTAAAATCTAATTAACATTTTCATTATTGGTTGTGTGATGAAACGTATGTCCGCTTGCATTTTGCAAACAAGTTTGCATTGAGTACCGTTACTACGAATGCGTTACAATAACTTGTATTTACTTTCGATTTTTCAATTAACATTTTTGCAATTGACCCACTTGCGCTTACGAGGCTTGTGCGCCACATCAAGCCACTCGCACACATGCACTCAAGTGACTTATGACAAATCAAGCGCTGCATTATTTTGTTGGTATGCGCTGCCACTCTTTGCCACTTTTATGCTGTAATTTGTGGCCTCTGAGCGACTAACTAATGCAAAATCAATTGTTCGCGCTAATCATCGGCAAGCAGCGTCGAAAATGTTCGCTGAAATTGGTTGGAGCGCCCCAGGCGCATGCGCCCAAACGACATTCGAAACAATCAGTCATTAGATTTAATGGGTGTTTAAGAAATTGCACATATATAAATGCCTAAGTATATGTGTATGTAAACATTTTTATACACACATCGACACTTGAACAACACGAACAACACACGGCTAGCCAAATTTTGGGTCCATTAAGCGCTTACTCGCCTACAACTAACCCAAGGTGAGGTAATGAAATACCAAATTGCGACAACAGCAACAAGCATAATTAAAGTCTTTACCGTGGTGCATTCTAATGTTGCCTCAACAAGCTACTCAAATGTCTATAAAAGTTTAAATAAGAGAAAATTTAAATTCCAAAAAGGTTATACTCGAAAACGAAATATATAAAAAATAGTAGCCAGCGAGTGCAGACACTTAAGTGAACGCTGCAAAGCTGGAAAGCCCTTCATCAGATCGTTTGTGCTGCCGCGCAGATAAGCCGGCGGGCAGTTAGCCAAACTAAAAGGCCACAAACGCTGAAATTCTCGGTGAGGAAAGCCCCGACTGTCTTAATACGCGCTTAAGCCGCGGCTGTGGGGGATTGAAGGCCCGCTGCAGTCGTGTTGGCGCTAGGCAGGCTGGTTGCATTCGGAACTGCTTTGCGGCATGCCACCAGCACATTACTGCAGCATGCCGCTGCGATTTGACGGCTGACTGTCGAAATGGCTGTTGCTTGTTGTTGTCGCGAAATTACCCAAATTCACAAACGTGACACGGCCATTTGCGTTAAGCTGTCAGTGCCTTCGACAGCTACATTGACGCGCGAGTGCATGTGTGTGAGCACATGCACCGTTAGTTGGCCGTCACTCACTCAGCGAGCAGAGTTTTAAATGCATATTTATTTTGGATTTTTTTCCATTATTTGAATCGAGATTTATCTTAATTAGGAAGCAGGGTTGCGCAAAATCTCGGTTAAGACAAAATGAGCAGACTCAAGTGGCGTTATACATATGTATAAATTTACATGAGTATATATGTGTGTGTGTGTGTCACCTTTTGTCGACATAAAACTGAATGCCCTCATTTGGTTTGCATGCAAAAGCATAAATTTTCCATCTTCACCCGTTTCCGCAGCTGTTCTCATGCTGCTCATACTCGCACACACACATGCACAGAAACCCATTGAAATGCGATTATGCATGCAGTAGCGTCTCCTGTGGCTGCAATATGACTGCTTTTGCTTTGCATTTCACTCCAAAGCTCCACGCAATCACACAACAATAATTCGTCTCAAGAAAGCGCAACTGCGGCCCACTGCTGCTGCATTATTGCCGCAATTTGCAATTCCACAATATTTTCCATTTCCTATTTTCCACTTACGAATTCTGTCCACAGCAAAGTATGGCAGCGAAATGTCGACCGCCACAGTTCGTACGTACAACTCAATCACATGATCCTTTTGCGAAAAAGAGTAAGCGCTTGCTAAGAAAATAGGTTGGCGAAAATTGCGCAGGCAAGATTGAGTGTTGCGCTGCCGGTGCGGCTAACTATTTTTTCAGCTGACTGTGCCACATGTCTCAATTATGGCTGACCGAGTGAGAAGCCTCGCCGATGATGATGTTGATGATGATGGTGATAATGGTGACGCCGGTGCTGCCGGTGCTGCCACGGCTGACGAAAAGCTGATTTGCAATAATTCAATCGTCGGATTCCGAGAATTTGCCATATTGATTTGGTGAAATCTATACAATTGCGGCTCAATTGACATAGAAAACACATTTGTTGCATGCAGCATGCATAATGCTAATCTTTGTTTGCATGTCTGCACAGCGCAACAATTTGTTGCATGCATACATGCATATACGACGGCTGTTTGACGAAATCCTCGGGGAAATATTTTTATCACGAGCCAACACTCTGCCACCCTGCACGACGCAACACGCAACGCGTCTTCATGAACGCCCGGAAGGTGCACACACAATAGGCGGCAGCCAAGTGTTGGGTAATTGCATGTGCGCGCGGCAGCAGGAACTCGCATGCGATTTGCATCTCATCCGCCAAATATGCCAATTGCCACTGGCAATGCAACTTGCGCGAGTGATGCGTCGCCAGCGCCGACAGCGCAGCAAATTGAGTTTTCAACTTTCAACCAAATGATTTATGCAACGCAAAGCGGTAGCAATCTGTAAATAAACGGCCAAACATTTATTATTCAACGGAACATGAGGGAGACATGAGGCTGGACTTGCTAAAAAATAAATTTGAATGAAACAAAATACAATAAAAATTATAACAGTAAATGAAGTATTAAAAAAAAAATAGAAAAAAAATATGGCGAAACGCTTGGAATGTGACCTAACCTAACAAACTGAAATTTCATTAAAATTATTAAATTATTAATAATAGTTAATTTCCAATCCACCGAGGCAAAAATATCCTTTACAACTTCATACGAGAACTTGATTTCATTAGACAGTTTGTGTCTCAGTTACTTACATATATGCTAAAGTGGCCCGATTGAAACCATTTCTTCGGAGATTGTACCGTTGTGTTAAACAATAAATCAAGCCAAACTTTGTGAAGATATCTGGCAAATAAAGAGGTTTTTATTGCAAGATATCGGCGGTTCCAGAAATGAGCAAAACTGAGGACTATTTCGTGTGTATACAGGTAGACAGGCGGAGAGACAGTCGTACATGACAACACATATTAAGGGCCTCCGACATTTCCTTCAGACTTCAGTCAGAATATCCATACTTATACATATGTATGTCTAAGTCTATGCGTAAAATATTAAAGTAGTATAAAAGTATTTCCTAACCTCAATCAGGTTAATTAAGTAATTTACATTACAAATTTCTACCGCAATTAGTCTTTAGTTCTCGCGAATTTTCAAGCATTAATCGCCCGCCACATAACCGTATTCACGCCGCCAGCCTAGCAGGCGGCCACACACAACGATTTTCTCACGGCACTTGAGCATGGAATATTTTGCAGCGGCATAAAAACTACAATTTATTTCATAAACGCGGGCATAGTGCGAATACCAACTCTGCGGCGGCAGACGCAATGACTTTCAATGATACCTAGCTGCAGCAGACCACGTAGCCTTAATGCGCTTGCTATAGTTTATTTATAAAAATTATACATTAACACACACTCTTTCTTGCAATAATAGCTATATACATTCCATGTATATACAACAATGTACACATATATACGTGTATGTGTGTTAGCGTGCGTGCATTGTGTGGCTTGCCTGTGGAAAAACCTGACAGCCGCCAAGCAAGGCGTTTGAGCCGCGTTGGCTACCGCCTCAGTCAACGTCTCTAGTTAACGGTAAATTGGCGCATATCTCAAGTCGGCACCGGCAAGCGACTTGTGGGCCAATCTGACGAGTGTAATGCGTAAGCGTAGAATAGGCGACTGAGCGAAGCGGCAACCGGTAATTGGCAATGAGAGGCGAATAAGGCAGGCCAAGTAGACAGGCTGGCAGAGAGTCAGGCAGGTGTCGGCGAACAACTGGTGGCCGCAGCCCTGAATTTGCCGTAAATGCTTCGTGATTCTCATAGTTCTTCTTTCCACTTGAATTCTAATTATTATTTTAACTGCGTGTGCGTTTGCGTTATGCGAGTGTGTGTGTGTTGCCGCATTAGTACCGCTATGCGTTGCACGCTGCATTGTTCGTACCGCTTGTATGTAGGTTGGTATACTTTCCGGCTGTGCGCGCGCTGCATACAAAACACTGTGGAGCGTAGAGCCTGTCTCTTATACACATCTAGATGTGTATAAGAGACAGCATTAGTACCGCTATGCGTTGCACGCTGCATTGTTCGTACCGCTTGTATGTAGGTTGGTATACTTTCCGGCTGTGCGCGCGCTGCATACAAAACACTGTGGAGCGTAGAGCGTGCGCAGCTGCGGGTTGTGAGCGCGGCAACTGGCGGCTAAACAAGGTGTTAACTGGGGCGTCTAGCTTGGCGGTGTACATACCGTAATTTGTTTTCTAATTTTGTAGTCTGCGCTGTGTGAACCAGCGTGAACCAGCATTTTGAGTGTTCTTTATAAGAAAAGTGGGCTGATCTGCCCATACAGGAAACCAGCGACGGCCCAGCAATCAAATTTCATTTTAGCGCTGATTTCCTTACTGCTGCTGCCATTACAAAAGCGCCAATACTTACCTGGAGACTTAGCCAATTCTTACACAAATGCAAAATAAAATTTCTTTGACCGTAAAGCGTAGAGGCATGCCACAACGGCCAAAGGAAGTGTGGCGTTTTACCGCGCGCTTGCATTTGGCAACATGCAAGTGGCTTTGAAATCTTCAAAATGTAGGTGCGGCTGCAATATGCCACCAATCAACTGCCACTTACTTATGCATGCACTTCAGGTTTGTTGCATGTGGCACACTGACATCTAAACATGGCTGCGAGGGACAACGCCTGCACCTTGTGGTTTGCCGCAGTCGCAACTTTCTTCTCAGCACTTCCCTTTGCTGCTAATGCTCTACGCTTTGCTTAATTTTCCAGCTTAACGGACAGTAGAGTTTGCGGTGGGCCAGCAGTACTGAGCGCTTTAGAAAAGCAAGAAAGGCAAGTTGAAAATAAAACACGAACAAAACAATGGAAACAGCGAAATTTTGCGGCAACTCTGGCAAATAAGTTGAAAACTCAAAAGCAACCGCATTGTCGTATGCATCCGTACTTGTCAAATGCGCCAACTGCCAACTGCTGCACCTTCCACACGATTGAAATCAACAACATTACAACTACAACACAGCACTTACATGCAGCGCCACATCGGCCCTTCTTCGACAGCAATTACTTTTGGCTTATTGCCAATATTTCTGCGCCTCTTTGGGTCAGCAATGCTTATACATATAATATGCTTATATGTTTTTACCAAGTGCTTATATTCTTACAAAGCTGTTGCAGCGCTTCTTCAAGTTCAAGTTAAAAGCCCACGTTGGCGACACGACAGTCAAAAACTGTCACTTGGTTTCTATTGCAAGCGTTAAGCCTCAAAATAAGGAAAAATAAATAACATACATATATTCAATGCATTCATACATAAATATATGAACATTTGCAAATAACAGATTTCGGTTAGACTTTGCGTTAGACTTTGGCATCGATGTAGTCTAACTTATCTAATGCTATTACCACACATATTTATGGCAGACAAAAAATCACAATATACCACAAAACTGCACCGAAGCTATAACACTCTTTACAGGTACATTTTTTATAGCAAAAAAGGGTATAAAAAGACCTTTAACTTGATTTTGATGGACGTGTTCGTATGGTAGCTATACGCTATGGTGGCCCCATGTCAGCTGTTCCGATAAATGGAGCAAAGGACGAGTACAAAATTTCAAATTTCAAATTTCTCAATAACTGAGAAGTTAGTTAACAAATATACGGATAAACGAACAGATGGCCATGGCAAAATCGACTCATGATCATTTATATATGTATATACTTTATAGCGCCTCAGAAGATTCCTTTTGAGTGTTACAAACAACGCGACAAACTTAATTTACCTTATACAGGGTATAACAAATTTTGAAAACCAACATCAAGGCTAGGTTTAACAAACGTGAAGCAAATTCTACACTCACGCAAGTAAATTACGCGTTTGAACCACAACAACACCATACAGAAAAGTAAATTCAGCATGGACAACAGCGAATATTGCTTCGTCCAAAAGACTCGGCACGCGGGGAAACCCAAATACGCACGCACAAAGCGGGCGTGCTTTAAACATAAAACACAAACATACATGGCTAAAAGCATACAAAAAGTGCGTAGAAAAAATGGAGGCAGAAACATTGTATCAATAAAGTGGCTACTCAAAACAAGAAAAAATAAACAAAGCAAAAATGAGGCAAACGAAAATAGAAGCCCGCTGATAGCTGGCATAAATTAAGAAGCCAACTCGGCACGCAGTCGCAGCCAGATAGCCGCAGATGCGCGCTCAACAACGCTTGAAAAACAAAATCACAATTCAGTTGAAAAAACGAACGCAGCCGAATGTAAAGCAGAAAACGAAGTGCCAGCAACAGCTACAAGGCAACCGCTTTCTCAATTGGCAATGAGTTCAAAGACGACCAAAAGCTTAAAATTGACGAAAACCCCAAAACTCAAAAGTTACGCACTCAAATTGAAATATACTTATCTTAGGTGTAAATGTATGGATGTACATAAACGAACCGGCATGCCACGCACTAGGTATAGCGTCTTCATTGCTCACTCGCCGGCCACGAACAATGTAACTCGCTCACACACGCACCGTCGATCACCCCGCCACACACTTTACAGTTAAGTTTCGACGACAGCGAAAAAACACCTCGAACGTCGACCACCGAAGTGCGTTGCCAAAATATGCAAAGCGAAAAGCTTATCTGCCTAGCACACACACCCGCTGACGCGCAGTTCACTTTCACGTTTACCTGCTCGACGCCGCTAGTGCGTAGCGCGCGCTCAGGGCCAGTACCGCTGCCGCGCTACTGGTACTATGGCATATCAGGCGCCGCTGCCGATTTCACACTTCCGCTTTACTTGTGCGTAACTACGCGCCATATTTAGTGTGAGACAACTCATCAAGAGCAAAGGCAACAACAAGAGCAATAGTAAACTAAATAACACATTTTTATAGCTCATTGTTTGTTTACGTTTGCGCCGCACAAAAGAGATGCGAAGTGAATACACATACTTACTTACACTTACCGTTGTACATATAAGACTACAGGTAGGCTTATACTACATAAGCACATACATATGTATGCATGAGTATGAATTTTTACTGTGTTTTTCTTTTTTCATTGCCAATTTGTTGTGAATTGGCTCGTAAAAGCTTTCATTCAAAACTAGAAATATGCGAATTCGGCCAAAAATAATAACAGGCTACATTTTCGCTTTTTCGTTGCTTATCTGCTCCACCTTTGGCATGAGTGGCATTTATTTATTTTGTAGTTTCTTTTTGGTAATTTTTATTACTAACTCGTGGAGATGTGTGTACCTATGAAATTATTGTGTCGCTAAGAAATTGTGTCACGCGGCCAGCACCTCAAACTACACTAAAAAAAACAGGTCTTCTCAGCGCTCGACGCTTTTTCCGCTGCCACTGTTGACGCTGGTCTCACTGCTTGGCTGCAAACACTTGATTTCTACGCGCCACGCTGACGATTCCCAGATTATTAAACAGTTATGCGTTTTATACCATGAATAGAGTACATTAAGTTTGCAACGGTGTTTGTAACACGCAGAAAGAAACGTCGGAGACTCTATAAAGTATATAGTGTCTGTAGTGTTTAGTATAGAATATTTTTCAAGGCAACGCTACAGTCTCCGAACGTATTGTTCAGATTACAAACCTAAGTGCGAATTTAAGAGCTTAGCGTTATTTTGAGAAAAATAAGAGCTCTGAACCCCATACTACGATCCGATTGATATTTTCTGGAGAATTTCCAACTGTGGATATGTTCAAAATATATTATACTTAAGTGTAAATAGTATGTAGGAGCACTTTCTTTTCCTAAAATTGCTTAAAAGCTTTTCGTTGTCTGAAGATTACTGCATAGCACTGAGTACATCCCTCAAACTGAATTTAGTGGAACAGAATACCAAAAGATAATATAGTTGTATAATATGTATGTATGTGTGTATATACATTTTTGTAAGCAGACAACTCGATAGTGCGACAGGAAATCGCACCCACTTCAAAGGCGTCGAGTGTCGCTCATAACTAAGCAAATACATACACATAGAGGGTATAAAAGTACGACAGTATCATATTTACATATGCACATATACATATACGTATAAACAAGCACACGGCACACAGCACAGAACTGTCAAAAACCCGAAGCAAGTGACAAGAATAAAACTGACACAACAATAACACAAAATCAACAAGTAAAACTAACCTCAATACAAGTGTCAAATACAACAACACCAAAGCGCGCTTAGTAACCAATGAGTAAACATACATATAGAAGTGAGTAAATTGCTGAGTGAAATAAAAACACAAGTGACAACCCCAACTAAAGTTCCAAATTAACGCTTTCAACAACGCACACCGGCAAAGACAATATGGTGCTCATATAATACATACATCCATAACAATACATTAATTTACATACATACATATATCCAATGGCCTAGCATTATTTTCACGAAAATAAATATTTACACCGGCGTGTTTAACGTCAACTGCGACCAACAACAAGTGTAACAAATAGTTCCCTTTTGCAGTGTCGGACTCACTAGCTTGCCGCATGCAACACTGGCGATCGCACACAACGGCCACACATGACAAGTGACAACAAGCAAATATTTTGCGTGCGCACATACATACATATATAATCACATTTGTGTGAATGTATGCGTAACAGCGGCAAATCGCTCGCTGGCGACTGATAAGTAAATTTGCAAAGTGGGTTAAATCAATATTTGGCCCGCGAGAATTTTAACACACGTATGCACCAGCCAAAACTAGAGCGCAAGACTGCGAAGCACAACAGCAACAACAACCGGTGACAAATGGAGTTCAACTTGATTGCAGCCGCCAACTCCTGCCTTGCATTCCTGTGGCACAGACATTTCCGCCGGCGCGACAAGCAAGTGCGCGACTTCCGCAGAGGCGGTATAACAGTACTTGCATACACTCGCACACATACGTATGAAACGGCATAGGCGGATGTAGGCATGTCAATATGTGTTTCTGTTGCACGTTGACAGCTGAGATAATCAATATTTGCCATTTCGCTGCGGCAACATTTCCGCTTTTCTTGCGTGGTCGCCGTCAAAGACACTGAAAGATATTTAAAATATTTTTATAGCCGCATATATGCATAAACATATATACAAATATTTGAATATACTGTTAATGTCAAACGAGTTTCCTGTGTTATATTATGAGCGATAAGAAATTGTTAACATGAATGACAACTCTTTCAAAAAAAAAAAAATAAATAAAAAATAATAATAATCATGTAAACATAATATAGAAATTGATTGCAATCACTTCATTTATTGATTAAAATATGTTTAATAAAATAAGCTGAAAAGCCGCCTATATCTTCAATAACACACACGCTGAAAAATTAGTATTTTTATAATTACGCCCCAATTAGTCATGTAAGCGCCCGCAAGTATCTAAGTGATTAATTGCAAAACTAAATTTTTGATACGGCAACACAATCTCTTAGTTATCCACTTGCAAAGCAGATTTTGATTGAGACCGAAGGTTAAAGCATGCGGAAATACGCATAACTGTGGTTAAGATAATTTACGAAAAGCACGCTTTAACAGACGTGATCGTGTCATATTATCCGGAAGCAAAAGTTAGAGTAAATCCATACAAAATAAGATGCAAACAAATAAACTTGATTGCCTATTTTTCTTTGCGTGCTTTTGCATTGACATTGTACCGGAGTTCCGAGTCAACATTGCCAGTAGTTTCTTTGCACAAATCGCATTTTGAATTCACAATTGTTATCAAAAACAATAGTTTAGCTTTAAGGTGAGATAGCTTTGGACTTTTAATCTAAACTTCACAACCAGATCTCATTTATGGAATTTGGTTGCATACGAAAGCGAAACAAGGGATTCCTCTACCAAAAAACTGCTGAAAACAAAAGCACGTTAATTTCGGTTGCACCGAAGCTAGAATAGCCTTCGCAAATACAAAATATATATTGCATGCAATAACTTGATTTTGATTGGTCAGATCGAGTATTGGCGGATCCAACAAATGAGGAGCTTCTTGAAGAGAAAATAAGTTGTGCAAAATTTCAGATCGTTATCTCTAAAACTGAGAGAGTTATACCAATTTAAAAAAGATATTTCGACGATTGGGTTTTCTTGCGAAATTTAAGTTAAAAAGTCTTACTATTTTTTGCCCATACGAAGGTTTAGATCATAATGCAGCCCTCAAAAAACCGTTAACAGTGTTTCTCTCGTTCTGCCTAGTGCATAGTGTAAATACTTAATAGATAGTACTAACCGTTAGTTTCACAAGGTGGTAATACTCATCCAAAATACAACACAAATCGCTTACTATAGAGAAGATACTGCCGCATTTTCATGCTACGCAAGTAGACACGTAAAAAGTGAAACCGAAACAGAAACCGAAAGTGTTTCGACTAAATTAGCACGTCGCCGCGTCTGCCGGGGAGACGTCAATTTAAAAGTGAAAGTCTGTTTCTTTTTTGGACGCGCATTTAGATTTAAATTATTTTTCAGTTTCATTATTGTTGTTGCTTTCATTTATTATGCACAAAAGCCCCACACACCTATTGATTTATTTTGGGTTTCACTCGCTTTTCGCTGAATCTAGCTTTATTTTATGGTATTTGTTGCTGTTTGTTGTTAGAAATTTACGCGACCACTTTTTAATGCGCATTTCGCTGGTGGTGCCCCGGCTGCGGCTGTCCAGTGAATTCGTTGCTACAACAACTGTCAGCCCAGCAATTGAAAGATACCTTAACCGCCATTGGTTTTGTGTTGTTGTTCTTTGGTTTATGTTAAATAAACTTTTGTAGCGCAATTAAGTTGCCAACTCGAGATATAAATGCAACAGCAATGCCGAAAGCATGCCAGGCGCTTGCCACGAGTGCACCACGGGCCACGTGCAACATTGGGAACATGAAAAATCTTGCTTTGTCATTTGCCACCGAAATGTCCATAATTGCGGTGTCTGCCAACAATGCGCGCATTGCAGCTCATGTTTTGGTGGTTTGGCTATTATTGGTGCAGCAATTGCAGTGACTCAATCGATAATTGTTGCTGAAGTTCACTGAGCTGCATTGCGAAAACTCAAATTTGGCGCCCTTTTGACAACACACTTAGATGAAAGCGCAGCGAACGCGTTGCATGCCCCACATGTGCCAAGCTATATGGACAGTTAGACCGCACTCATTGCGTTCATATGCCCACCAATAGCGCGAAACAAGCCACTTCCATAGGCGCAATTGCAACAAATTATCATGACACACATGCAACCATTCGCTGCACCCGAATTCAATTAAAATGCCAAATGCAATTGATATTATCAAATTATTGCCTATGGAATTACAATGCGCACACACTTGTAGCCGCACACGTACACAGCAACGCGCAATTTGTGTTGCCAACACCTTTCAGTTGTGGCAGCAAGCACCGCAAGACATGAGTATCAGATAATATTTGTGTGGCAAAATAAAAACAGGAAAATCAGCGCAAATCAATCACGGCGCAACAATTGGCCATAAGTTGGCAACAATTATTGCCGTGATCAGCACGACTGGCCATGCGCCGCTTGTTGCACGTTCAGCGCACGCATGCATTGATCAAGCGCGGAAATGGGTGAGTGGACGCGCACACACGCCCGCTCAGCATGACGTCCTGCCGCAAGAGGGCACTGCCGGCTATTCGAGGCAACACAAACACGACACTCACCCAGCGCAGTTGGTTGCCGCCGAAATGTCAGCACGCCAGCGCGCAAATAATACCGAAATGCAGGAGTCGCGTGAAAACAATACAAAATTGACTGCATTTGCTGCCACACTTTCTTGCGCGTTTATTTTGCGTGCCCCATGTCCGCATTCGGCAATTGTATCCACACACGCACACATCTACATGCATGTATGCGGCAGCGCTTCCCGCGTTTCGCCAATAATTGCAGTAATAAACAGCGCGTCAATGTGCAACATGCGGTGCAAATGTAGCGAGTTCAGCTGGCAATTTTCAAAAGCTGCAACAACAACCCAACGTAATTGTGGCACACCACGCCAATGATAGCAACAACAACGGCGAGCGCATACATCTAAACCCAATCAAATGATCGCTGTGGCATGTGGTCGCCGAATGGCCGGCCGACTCGCCAGCGGTGAGTAACGGGTTTGCGGAAATCAAAGTTTACTTCTGCAATAGGCATAACATCAATAACGGCATAAGATATGTGCAAGACTTAGCTGAAAATTAGACGTATACAACTCGTACTCGAAACGAAAACGCAAAGCGAATGGCGCACACATATCACATTTCAAGCCCAACGCCAGCCACCAGCCACCAGCCACCAGCCGCCAGCATTGGGGCACTCCGTTGGCAGCCGCCGCCCGCACCCGTCAATCATCAGGCAGCCAGCAGCTGACAAACAGCCACACTAACAGCAGCCGTGCACCGTGGCACCGTGGCACCCCAGTCTCGGTGCCACGAATTGCAGCCATGCCACTGCAACAACAAACCAAAAGCAAAAATAAAAATGAAACATTAAAAGGTAGCGCATGTGTTGCGGCAAGCGGTGCCACCATCACCGGCAACAACTTAAAACAATGGCCAAAGCAATTCTTGCAACAAATGGCTACAGTCACTGCAGCGCAACTCGAATTCACTCTGCGACTTCTGTCTGCCGATTGACTTTTGCAAACGTATGTATATGTCTCTGCGGCAGGCGGGCACTATGCCGTAATTGCGCCTTACATTCCCAAAATAACGGCATTTATTGCATGAGCGACAGCAGCAAGAGGCTCAATGGCCAACAGCAGCAAGTTGCAGTTGCGATACGTCAAGTGGACCTCAAAACTGTTTTTGGTGGCATTAGAGCAAACACTTTTGTGGGCAGCATGCCGTTATGAACTGCTCATATAAAGATATGAAATAGCAAAAATGTGGCACAAGTATGAGTAAGGTTGCAGAAAAACACTTTGATACTTGATAACTAATTAAAGCCCTTAAACTCGTGTTTATTGGGCATTCTTAGGGTTTGGTAATAAGCCTTGCAAGTATAGCTCGCGTATATTATCATAAAAAAATTAAATGCAACTGTAAACCCCACATAGCTGCGGCTCCTAAACTCAAAAACTAAAACACGTGTTTATTTGTTGTTTGTTGCTTGGTGTTTAGTAATGAGCGCTACTAATAAACATGGAGTTTATCATGCGAAAACTGTTCTTTAAATGCGTCCTAAGCACCGATTCGGTTTCTCACAAACCCAAAATGTTAAACTCGAGTTTGCGGCTCAATGTAGTTAATTGAATCGATGACTCAAGTGAATGTGAAATTTCTGCTAATCGAGCTGCTAATATTTGCTGCATAGTAAAGTCAAAGGTATCTAAAGGTATATACTTATATATGTACATAGGTATGTATATCTCTATAATAAATAAGTAAAGCTATAAAATCGGCATAAATTCTCACTTGAAATGGTTCAGATCCTGCTCAACACTCGCAGAAGATGCGAAGAAGTTACGAAAATGTGCTTCGATAAACAGACAACTACACACACACACTCACACATTGACTGACAGTACCACAAATACACTCAATGCGCAGTTGCCGTCAATGTGCCACTAAAAAAACAAGCACAAATGAAAATATTGTCGACATTAAGCCATAACTATCGTCAGCTCTAGCGGTACCTTAGTGACCACAATAATGCAGCCAATGTCCCTGTGCGAAGACAAACGCTGCGGGCCACGAAACGGTTGTGGTAAAATCGCCAAGCTGCTAAGCGCGATGAGTTTGGTGGCGGCTCCAAGCTAACTTCTACAGCAGGACAACTTCCATGCTGCAACAACAACAGCATCCTTCGTTTTTGTAATATGTTCAGCAACATCTCACGACGCAAGTAATGACGAAGCCATCGACAACGAAGCAAATACGCTGCGGCATGCACGAAATGCCCGTAAATTAGCGACGGGGAAGTGTGTTCGAGTGCTAAAAGAGTCAACAGTAAAACTTGGTAGCGAAACATAAAATTTTATTACCACCAGCTAGAGTAGGAACCCGGCTCAGCCGGTGAACGGCGTTGATAAAGTCAGCTTGAAGTACGAAAGAGCGACACACACACATGTATTTTTTTATATGGAGTTTAACGCCCAAGAAGTGTTTAACTAGCAACCCGCCTCTTAGTTTGACATTCTCCTGGCCAATGCTGGGTTGCACGGCCCAGGTGCTTAAAAGAGAAAAAATCTATAGATTATAAGAGCCGCAAAGCAGTGGAGTGGTTTTGCCTGTGCGTTGTAATTTTTGAAATCTACGACGTGTGCTGCCTGCTTTTAGGTAGATAATTTAGTGAAGCTTTTAAGCTCTAACAAAACAACAATTAAATTAGTGATAAATAAGGCGTTTTCTTGACATGCCACTCACTTAGTACCTGCCCATAAAATAAAATAAAAAAAAAAATCACAGTCGACAACCAGTCACTCTTATCTCTTCAATAAATTCCGTTAGATAACTCAATTGAGACATCAAGAAGAAAACATTTGCGATCCACTTAACGGTAAGAAAGTTTCCATTCTACTCTAGGACTTTCATTCCGTTATAATGATACTATCAGATCATTACATAAACTTAAATAACGAAAGCCTAAATGAAATTAAAGATTTTTTTGTGAACATTTTAAATATTGTTTCATTGTATTTCACCCTAACGCAGTAGTCATTCATTGAAACTGAATCAAACTCCAACCTCGTTTTAATAAATAATGCAATCAGCCACTACAAATAGCATTACTTCGAAGAAAGGCAAGAAAAGCTTGCGAAAGCTTAATGGCAAGTAATATTACGAACCTTTTCTAATTCATAACTAATTGTTTTCTCTGACTCATTGAGTTGCATTTAAAAATAAACCGTCTGCTCCGAAACATCACAACAACAACATGCGCTGCCACCTCCCATCACGTGCGCTGACGTACCATTGCGCGCCTCCCATTCCCATACATGGCGCGCCGCCACATCCGCCTGTACCACTCTCAACCACAAACAGCGCAAACAACCGCGACGCGTTGCGCACAATCATCTGCTCAAGCAAACATATTTTGTCACTGGCATGACCAACAACTCGTCATGCCTTGCGCAGCCCACTAACCCCACCCAACAGCGGCGCACCGCAAACACTGGCACACAATCATACATGCGTACTCACACACACACACTCCAAACATTCACCTACGCACTCCTTCAACGCAAATGGCTTTCCGCTCAGCCGCTTTGAGGTTTGTATGCCGCGGCGATAATTATTTTTAGTGCCCAAAATGACTCAAAACAAAATTATTGCGCAAGGTCAGTGAGCGCCTTGAAAAGTAGCGGGGGTGCACATACCAGCCTACGTCTTACGAAAGAAACAAAGTGAAATACTTTAACCAAACAATTGCGTTGTATTATGCAGTCATGACTTCGGCTGTGTGTGCACATACTTGTATATGTGGTTGTGCGTTTCGGCTGGCTTTAACCGGAGTGAAATTCGCAATGAAACGAATTTAAAAAGAAAAACGTTAAATACAATATAATTATTGTGGTAGTTATTATCATTTTTTTTTTTTGTTTTTTTTTTTTTTTTGGAGTTGGTGAATGTTTGTTGGTTTGTTGGTTAGCGTTGCTGTCATAACAAATGTAGCGTCGAGGTAGTCATGTCTAACTTTCAATTATTTTTTGAGAGCTTTGGCTAGTCCCTCTCAACAAAATATTTGATTTTGTATGTACAAAAATCCCTCTTCTCAAATACTTCAAGATATATTGGTAAAGTCTGCTGGCTACTTCATGGTCCGCATACTTCATTGCATCAAAGCCCACTCGCTAGCCCAAAGTTAGTGAGCAGAAAAATGGCGAAACAAAGGTTCTTTTATTGCGCCTAAAAATAAAACAAAATCGCATATGTTACACCATTTATTACTAATTCTTATGTGAAAAATCTTTTCACTTTATAAGTTTTTTTTTACGAATTTTTTTCACATATTATCCAAGATGTCAAACAATCCCCGAAGAACCTCTTCAGATCGGGTACAATTCTTGTATGGAAATTACTTCATTTAAAAAGTTATTTTTATAAAACTAAAGTTAGAGATATTTTTGTACCCTTTGTGCTATAAGAGTGCACCTATGAAGAGTAATATGGCTTCGTTGCAATCGAAGCTAACGATTTTGCTTGTTTAAAAATTAACTCAACCACCATAAATAATAAAAATAAAACTACGAAGCAACAAGCAATCGATCTTTTGAGCGATTTTTCTCGCCAATTTGTTGAAGAGTTATTCATTTTGTTTTTTCTTTTCTTATATTCAAGGTATTTATGTAAGTAGGTAAATGGAAGTATACATATACAGCATTTACTCAGTTTTGCTTTTCTGCCGCCAAGCGTTGCGTAGGCGCAGCATAAACGCACCTTTGTGATTCACGGTTATTCATCTCGGATATTAATTAATATATTTTATTACTCATTTGCTTTGTTATTGTTGGCACGACATTGAAATTTCTGCGTTGCTCGACGCACACATACAGATGTATGTATACAGAGGTGGCATGCAAATAGGATAAAACAATGTTAACGATCATTTCTGTTTTGTGTTAAAAATTAAATTTTTTATTTTCAGAAAAATTTAGAAATTTAAATTTGTTAAAAAAAACAATGAAGAACGAAGGTCAAAAAGAGGGTTACATATTTAAATACCACATTAATTGGATACATATACTTCCCTCACCTTAGCGTTTGCACGACATTTCGGAAATATTTTTCTAAAAAGAGTTGCCAGAGTATAGAAATGTATGAAAATCAAATAGCATAAACAACTGAAAAAATGTTACGCACTCCCACTTATGATGAGTGGCACTTAGTGACAGCGGCGGCGATGACGAGCATGAGAAAGTGCTGCTGCGATTCAGCTCATATTATTGTACGTATGTATATGTATGCGCATGCATATGCATATGTGTATCTGTGTATCTGTGACTGGTCATTAACAGTATTGATTAGGTTTACCAAAAATCAACGCTAAATATATAAGTACGTATGTATATATTTTAATTTTCTAAACACCAGCCAACATATTTTTCGCGAATATGTGTATACATACACACATGTATCGATTTACAACAGATATTCACACGTATTTATATATACATAAGTATGTATATCAACATGTCTGTGCGGATTCAAGATATTACTTGTTGTTCTTATAAAAGCATATCGCGTGAAATCACGTGACTACACATATTACGTAATATTCAATGTAAAAGGGTGAAAAAAACATGAATATGCACACAAATATGTACTCAGAAGATTTTTATTAGCTAAATTATTAGAATTACAATGACTATATATAATATATAACTGGCTATATATTTCTATAAGCAGCCGCTCTTTATATATTTCTATTTCTATTTAATTTGTGTCATCTATAAACATATATTTATGTATGTATTTGACTTGTGACATCATTCTAAGCCTTGCATCACCTTCCTTTTTACTTGCAGCTCACGCAAACGTCCACAGCCATACACACACGACTGCTTCAGCGGACAGTGCGGCGACAAGGAGGAAATGGAGGAGTGTCAAGCAGCGATGATTTTAATGAAACTCTCCCATTCGCCCAAAAATGCAGGTCAGCAGAAGCTTTATTGCAATCACCAAATCGTACAACTATTCCTTTTCTGTTACACACACTCTAACACGCACTTTACTTACGAGCTATTTGTTTTTCTTGTTTTTTTTTTATATTTGGCATACTTCAACAAACTTCAGAGAAATGGTATGGCTCCAGTCCGGGCAGTTCGTCGTCATCGGGCAGCTCGTGGAGTTCGGGCAGCTCATCGCCTCCGCTCAGCGACGATGGCCATGCCGGCCTCAATACGAGCGCCATGCTCAACGATCCGAGCACACGCATACGCACAACATCAGTATCCACCTCGGACGAGGGCATCGTCGTAGACTTCAAGGAGGAGGCGCCACGCAAAAAGAGGGTGAGTACAACATTGCCAAAATAACATTAGAAATACGCTTTCGGGCTCGGGCTCGGGCTCGGCCGCCTGCAATAGCATTTGTGGCAGGCAGTTAGACGCATGTGTCGAAAATTTCATTGTCGACCGCCGTCTGTTGACCCAAATTGCTTGCGATTTGATTGACTAGACCGTATTGCGTACGAAGCGCTTGTGTGTCAAAGTGCCAAATTTTTGCATGCGCCACTGCTCACACACACAAACTCGTGCAAACTTAGACATTTATGCTGTCGGCAAATTTTTTGTGGTGCAATTGGAGCATTTAATGACTAACAGACATATGTACGAGTATATGCCTTTTTCAAATGTGGCGCACATGAATTACCACATTTTCCTTGTGTCGTTATTTCTGATGCTGCTCTCGCTTTTACACAGCGATTAGGCAAGGTAAATGCATCAACTTTGATGGCCCACGTGATAATAAATCGTCTTTGGTGCGTGAGCATGAAGGCAATCGCTGCAACCAGCCGCCCTCCAAAGCACACAGGCACACTCACATAAATACTCGGGTATCGCTATTGCTCAATCATCAACTAATTAAAGCGTGCATTTAAAGTCGCAACTTTTGCAACCGCCAATGCGTATGAGCAACAACCAGGCCTTTGGCTGGCATCTGGCGCACTTACGTTGCGTATACGCCCATAGCGCCAGCCGAGCATGACATGCTCCCAAGGTGGCACACCAAGAGCACTACTGCAACTAATTGTTCATAATTTGGTGCACTGTTGTTGTTGTGATTGTTGCCGCCCTTCAAAGTGGCAGGTTTTATACGCCGCGAATGCGTAACATCCGCTATACGCAACACAGCACAGATTAGAGTGACCGAATTCACTGGTGAGACCGAAAGCAGTCGTAACGGTTTTCGGAAAATTTGAAGGTGAAAGTTACACATGAGAGGCGAATACTCTCGCATAAATGCTTGGAAGCTTTACAAGGCCAGAAAATTACTATATTTAACGTTCATTGCTTAGACCGTACTTAGCTAGAGTTGGAAAAAATAATTTTAGTGGTCAAATTAGTAGCTTTGAAGTGCCCTTTCTATGCTACGGAAGCTACTGGCTTGTGTCGAAGGTGGCTATGCGATAGTGAAAGAAGAAACAGCGCAGTCCCAAGAACTGGTTGGACTTCCAAATTACAGACTCATGTATATGTCTACATGTATACCAATGTATTTATGCCTGCTTAAGTGTTTATGTATGGCGATATGAGTTCGTGCGCCCTTGTGCATATTTACCTCATCCGGTTTGAGGCCCAACCCGACAAAGCATAATTCAGTTTTGCTTCCATACTTACATACATATGTACAAAAGCTGTGTTATAAGTAAATATGTATGTGTATACATGTCCCAAAAAGCACAAAAACAATGAGAAAATAATGTATGTATGCTTAAATAGATGTGCGTAACGTATCAAAAGTTCAAAAAATAATGCTGAAAATTTATTAATAAAAAATTAGATAAAATGCAAAAATTCAAAAAACTTCGGTCGCACCGAAGCTATAACACCATTCACAAATACCTAAGTTTCCTTACAAGAAATTGATTTTGATCTGTCAGTTTGTTTGGCAGCTATATGCTGTAGCAATCCGAACGGAACAATTTCTTTGGAGACTTGAAGACTGCATTTTTTCCTTAGACAATAACCCGTACCAAATATTGTGAATATATCTCCCCATATGGGAAGGTTTTCGATACAAATACTTGATTCCCATCGTTCATTTTGGATGCTATAGTGGTCCGATATGGGTAGTTCCTCCAAGCAGCTGCTTGAAAAGAAAATTGCGTGTGCGAATTTCATATGGATATCTCATAAACTGAGGAACTAGTTCGCATGTATACAGACAGACAGCCGGACTAACTTGACTAAGCTCGTCATGCTGATCATTTATACAGACGGATGTGTTGTATAGGGTGTTTCGACGTTTTCTTTTGGTGCTACAAACGTCGTGACAAACTTAATATACAAATACCTATGTGTGTATGTAAGTAGCTATCTTTATATACTTTCCGTTACAAGTGTCTACACATATATACATACATACATACTTACATTATTAAATAATCTAAATACATACATACTGTATTTGGCTCTTGCTAGCAATGTTTGCATTTGTTTCTTTTATTTTTTCTTGGCACGTGTATTTACTTAAAACTTAACAAACGCCAAACTACCAACAACAATTTCATTGTCACTAACACTAAATGAGCAGCCTTGAAAACTTATTTTTGTTGCTTTTTTCTTGGTAATTTTTATTACTCCATTTTTAATAGATTTTGTGAGTTTTTGTTTTTCCCTCAAATTTATCAATTCCACACTGTAAGTCACGTCCAATTACAGTTACTACAACTGCTTCTGTGTGCTTGTGTGTGTGTGTGTATTTGATAAGCCGAGCCATTTGTTTATACTCATATGGTTTGTTTCTCTTTCGTTTGCCTTTTGGCACTTTCCAGCTGCGTTTGCTTATTTATTTTGCTTAGAAACACGCTTCTATCAACTGGTAGTTGGCGAAGAAGCGATTCCACGAGACTTTTTTCGTCGAGCTTTAAATACTTTGCCAACAAGTTTCTTTGTGTCTTTGCTCTTCGTATAGGTGGATGTGTATATGTACATATATTTATATATATCAATATATGCGTTAATATGTAAAGGTAAATATTTGAAAGGTAAAAAACACTTCCCCTTTCCCTCTCACAATCAGTATAAGCACCTCCAGTTTTATCATTGATTGTCAAATGAAGTTGTATTTTATATAAATAAGTAGTATGTATGTAAATATTTAGTAAATATGCTTTACCTTTTCAGATGAGTAATATATTTAGCCATAAAAAATTAAAAAAAAAGCAATAATAAAATTAGCTGGATAATAATTAATAAAAATACATACAAATTATATTTCTTTTTATAACTAAATTGGAAAAGTATGCTATGATTCAATAATTATTTATTTTAAATGTACATATGTATGTACTTTTTAAAAATTAAAAAAATACTTCTTCAATATTGCATATTATTTATTATAAACCATTTAGGAGCATCTAAAAACAATATTAGTAATTTTTTTTATATTTTTTTTTTTATTATTTGTAAAATAATAATACAATTCTGTCTCTTATACACATCTAGATACCTTTAGTATCGTCAAAAAAGGTAATTTTTTCCAATTTTATTATAAAAAAATAAATTTTAAGATGTATTCATTACCCAGAAAAGTAATTTTAATATCACCAAAAAGTATACTATTTATAATTTTTTTTCAGTGCAATTTTCCAGCAGTTACAGCGCCAAGGTGGCTAGCTATGCCGCTCTAGGTCTAACAATTGAACTTTGTGGCCGCACACATGGGCATAAGAGCAGACTACGTCTATATGTATTTGTATAGTGATTAAGGTATATATACTTAGGGTTTTGTCAGCTAACCATATAGAATTGTGTACCCTAAGTATAGGCTAGTCAGCAAACAGTAATGTTACACAATAAAACTGGCTTTGCGTTTTGCTGTGAAAAGTCTACCTATTTAGACTCGAATCATACCATTAGTTTAGAAATTCGCAGCATTAATTACGAGCTTTTAGACACCGCAGCAAAATTGCATGCCATGTATGATATTCTCAGCTGAAGGAATATTTTTTCCTCCGGTATTTCTTAGGCTTACTATAATAATCCAAAGTCTCTAATACAATAAGTTCTATAAATATGTAACTGTCGATGTGTGTAAATGGTAACTAAAGTTTGAAGAAAAAAGTTTGCAAAGTGAAAACTTATTTTATAGACAGAAAAATAATTGCTTCTTGGTGATAGAAAATCGTTACAATGAAGTATATACTTTGTAGCTGAACCAGCAAATTTCATAAAATCACTTATTAAACTGTGAGAAGTCTTTCATTTGTCGTTACAGTGTTAGTTACCAATTAGTGGGCTTACTGTGACGTGTTATTTAAGAAAAACAAGGCCTATGCGCGCAATTAAACTTATATTTTTTGTATTACTATTTAGCATGTAGCTTTGCGCGTCGGAATCGTTAAAAAAGAGCGAGCGAGCGAGCGATTACTATTTGAAATGCAATAAAGCAACAACAGCAATAAAATTGCACAGCGGCACCTTTGATGCTTCAATGCGATCTGATTATGCAATTAACTTAAAAAGTGCAACAACAAAAAGAGCAAACATGATGAATGCCATGTATGAAAAATCCACTTTGAAAGCTTTAGAGCCATTGCGCTGTTGATCGCACGAAAGCGTTGTGGTGGCAATTTGTCAACTATGACTTGGACGCTTTCGTGGAATCGATTTCCATACACACATAAACAAAAAATTAGCGCGAATAAGTTAAAAGTAGTAATTTTCAAAAACAAAAAAAAGAAATAAGTGGCGATCCATTGCAGGTGCATGACTCTTGCTGCTTTAATGAATTTCTTTAATTTGGCTAGCTTGCCTTCCAGAGCAATTAGTGGCAGGCATATTTCGATTTTCCTGCTTTCATTGCAAGCCAATATGCTGAATCAATGTCTAAACACACCCACGATTACTTAAAAGAGTATTGAAGGCAAGAAGTTGCTCATACGCCACATGCGCTCTCAAGGGCTACCGATCTACTACTTGCGCGCCCTTACCGCTGCTCAGCGAAAAATTGAAGTATTGCCCAGTAAATGCAGCTGAAGTGTAGGAAGTGCTCGTTTGTTTCATGCGGTTAGCGCTGCATCCACCGCCCTCGCCATTGCCGGCCCGCCAGCCCAGCCAGCGAAATGTGTTGTTATGACATTTTAATACAATTCAGCTGTGGAAAAATATTTTTTCCTAACTGCGATGTTGCCTGGTGACTCATGTCCGTGCACAAGGCTTTGGCTTTGTTGTCACTACTGATGGGATGGTACGATTTCCGTTTAGCTTTCAGGCGTTTCGAGTGACTTGCAATTTGAATTTGCACGTGTGTTACGGGCGCATTGCATTTTTCACTTCTCAGCTGCAGGGGTGCGGGGACGTTGTCAAGCTAAGCCTTTCAACTTTGCACATCACACATATATATTTATATTATAGTAGTACTTATGGAATGCAGCTAAGTACTTCTAGCTCTCAGCCCGCCTGCTGTTGCGAGCGCCTATGCCATAACAACTGCCATCTAACCTGAGGCGCTTCTTTGTGATTTTGTATCTTTCTGCTTCCTCTGTGCCATATTTTGCAACTGGTCGACTATCGCGCCGCCGCAAATGTGGTTGTTTGTATGGCTATGTGTTCTGCTGATGAGTGCCTGGATTGATTACTTTATTGCGCACTGCAAAAGTGCAACCGCGAAAACTTTAATGGCTATTATTTGTGCCATTTGCTGTTCGGCTACTTTATTTTCTATTATGAGGCCACTTGCGTTTTGCAATTATAGTAAACGAAATTGTGCCACAAAATTGCAACAACCACAATAACATAGCAGCATATTTGTAAAAACTCATAATTACACGAAAACAAAACGAAACTGTGTCAAGCATTTGCTGCTTTTGCTGTTGCAATGCATACTTCGCAGTTATGACCGGGCGCGAATGGTATCCGACATTAACACATCTGGTTTTATGACGTTGCCACTTTGTAGGTTTTCGCTTTGACCAACGGTAAACGGCTGTATGTAAAGCATTTGGTGGCAAGCGTGCGAAATTTGAAATATGCAGTCGCTGACAGCTGCTCAAACGAACTCAGCACAGAATTTGCTGGTAAAATATATTTAGTTGAGATGAACGAAATGTACATATATATATATATATGTATAAGAAGACACACACAGCTTAATTAGTGAACATATCAAAATTATTTAAAATTCAAAAAAGTCTTCGAATATTAAAATATTTGAAAAATATTTATTAAAATTATTACTTTCATTGAAAAACACATCTACTAAATTACGAGCTTCTGAAATTTAATTTTTCGCAGAAGTATTTTTTTTTAATAACAAATTATTTAAATATAGCAATGTCTTTAATTAGCGCTCGACTGTGAATTGAAAAAGTTTCAAATTATTTGCTGTTATTAATAATCAATAAAAATCTTTAATAAAATTTGATCTTTATATTTATGCATGTTTATATATAAAGAACTGCTGTTTAGATACATAGGTTTATTGATAAGTTTGTTTTTGTTAAATTTAATTAATTTGAAAATAAAAAATATTAATGTTTGCATAGTTTTAATATTATTTCTTTACAATTTTGAAATCTTTATTTGAAACAAAAATATTTTATTCTTTATTACAATTTCGGTATGAATTTAAAAAT
>NW_017537312.1:358013-379831 GCF_001853355.1 Bactrocera latifrons
ATTTTTTTAATATAAAAATTAATATTAACAACACACTTACTTTTTACATAAATATGCACTATATTTTTCCTTATTTATATTTTTCTAATTTTTATAGTTAAACTTTTCAGTAAAAAAAGTTTTTTTCTGTTATTATACATTTGTATGACAAACTTGAAAATGAAGAAAAACCGCAAATGTACAAAGCTCTTAGTTACTGAATAACCTGCCGCCTATAAACAGACCTAAGCAGCAATATCGCAAACACTTTTCAAAATTAATAAGTTTCTAATTCTCGACAACTTCTTGTGTCAACTAGGATCACATGATTGCCCGACTGACTGACTAACCCACTAACTTGCTTGCGACACAGAGTCTACGGACAGCAGCAGCGTACACGCTCATACTAATAGTTAGAACTGTATTTTGCAGACACCCACCAGCGCCTTCACCTTTTCCGTGCAATTACTCGCTGGTTGGCGGGTAATTTTTCCTTATGATTGCAGTGTCTATTTTCAATTTTTTTTTTGTTTGTTTGAGTTGTGTTTATTTTAGTTCCTTTTTGTTCTTGTAAATTTTCGCTGTGCTGATAGCTTATTTGCCGTCAGTATTTCTATTAATATTTATTTTTAAATATGCTAAAATTTAATTACATTCGACACAAGCATGCAAACTGGCAAATGCACTCATACATGTGTGCTTGTGTATGTGCGCCGTATATGTACTACTCATGTGTGTGTCTGCTAGTCGGTTTCAAGGTTACACGCGGCCAAACACCACACAACTGAGCATTATTTCTAAATGTCAGCAATCGCCGCCAACTCAGCAGCCACTACTCTTACACACAGACAGACAAATATACAAATATATACTTCTGCATATAAATATACATACATATATGCACTCATATAGAGTAGAAGCCTAGCAGAATATTAGAGATTGACCAAAGCAAGTACTCGTACTTAAGTATGACCATATTTTGCCGCAGGAATTTCAAAGCAAATCAAGTTGTTGTTGTTGYCGGAAAAGTGTGCAGCAGTGTTTGTTGGCAGAAACCACACGAGCGCACCTAAATTTAAACCTAATTTCGGTGTAGTGGAAAATTGCCAAACTCTAAATGCATTACTTCATCAATTTATGCACTCACACAAACATATATACACTTATACACAGCCTAAAGCATATTTAAATCCGGATGTCTATATGTGTGTGCGGTGACACAATTAAAAGTGAAATTAAATTTATTTAGCACTAAATGACAAACATTTTGAAATGAGCGGCCGTGAGCCTTTGGGCAGCTTAGCAATTTTCGTGCCACTAAAAACTGATTTATGGAGCGTAAATTTGTTTATTGCTGCCAAATTCTTCAATAATGCCACAAAAATTGGACGCCAAAAGTGTGTGTTTAATTGTGTGCTTTAATTTTTTCTTAATTGCCGAAATTTTTTATTATTGTAATTGGCTTAAGCCGAATCTGTATTCCACTGCTCTGAAGCTGAAATTCCGCCATGGCAAAGAGAATGCAAAGTAATTAACCGTTTGTAGTGCAACAAATCACAAATGGCTCACAAGTACATACTTTCAAGTTTATGCCTCCACATCCACATTTGTCATAGTATGTATGAATACGGTACTCTTAGTAGTCTTGATTTTGTGTATAAATCGAAAAAATGTTTACTCCTACTATTACTGGCGACCAGCATGAGTATAGTAGTCACTGGGCAACCGTGTAGCACACATTATGCGTGGCAAACGGCTACTGAGTGCGCAGTCGCCATTTCATATTTAATGTCAAATTTAGACAACAAATAATATCAAAGAAGTGGGTTTTATCAGGCCTATTGATAGGCCAGTGCTGAACCCTTTGATAGTAGTAAAAAGCGAAAAACATTTTTAGTTGAAACCCAATGGAAAAGGCAGATATAATATCAACAATGAAAGAAATAACAATTTACGAGTGATCTGAGATCAAGAAAAGCGAGAAGCGATGTTTTAGTGTTTACTTTTTTCACATAACCTCAAAATGTGTGTAAAAATTGGGTGATTTATGTGAATTTCGCCATTGCTACAATTAGGAACCTCTTCTACATACAAAGCAGGGATATAACTTCCTCTTTGATATAATTTTTAAATTTTTTTTTTTTGGATTTTTCATTAGATAAATACCATCGTAAGATTTTAGCACCGAATAATATACTTGTACTTGTACAATTTACATTGGGAATTTTTTTCTTTGAAATAATTTCTATTTATTTTCGTAGTTGTTTATTTAATCGTAGTGGCGGAGGCGGAGGCAGCTCGCAACAATTACATTGCAATTCTCAGAGAAACGGCGCAATTTGTTACTTTCGAGGGAAATTAATCAAAATCGACGCGTATAAATGGAAATTGAATGCAAAGCTCAAAACAAAACGAGCATCTGAATGCGTATATGCTTTTGCATGCTTGTGAGTTTGTTTGTTAGATAAATGACAATGAAGTGATCATGAGGCGACGACATGCGCACGTAATGCAACGCATGAGCACGTGTAGCTGAGCGGCTACGTGCCGCAGCGGATATATGTATAAATGCGACAAAAAAAAATAGCAAAAACACAAACAAACAATGAAATGTAAATTTCACGGTGACAATGATAAAAGTGCAGCTCCATTGCATTAATTCAGCCTGATAGATGTCTCGAAGCGCAGTCACACACTAACAACAACAATGTAAATCGACCAACAAACACAAATAGAGAAACGCGTCGCGCTGAGCACCTCCACTGCTAATCTAGAATTGGCATTTGCTTCAATCATACGCCGCGCATGCCCGCCATAGATGCAGCGGCAGCAGCGCCATACATAGCAGTCATTATGCATTGCCTTTGAGGTGCTTAATCGCCCTGCAAGGCGCACTAAGCGAAGCTTCATTGAAGTGACGGTCACAGCTGTGAAGGCCGCCATCGTCGGCGTTGTCGCCCCCGCGACCAAAGCCAAGCCGTCAAATGCCGCTCAAATGGCTTCAAATTCTTCTGCAATTATTCGCTGTTGTACGGCACACGTGTGTATGTATGTGAATGTAGGGTTTCGAACGCCCGCATGCCAACGCAAACGCACACATCACAACACTTACATATGTACATATGTATATGTGACTGGCGCATATTCAATATTATGTAAATATGCATGCAATTAGACGCACATACATACATACGCGCGTGTTGTTGTGTCCATTTTTATGTTGTTATTGAATAGCACTCGCGTTCGCATTCGAAAAGTCGGAAAATAAAATATTCAACGTATCTATGCCAAGTGCACAATTTTCATGTTCAAGGTGACAAAAATCAGCACAAACAAACAGCGAGGCAACTATGCAATGAAGTATGCACACTTGCGCGTGCACATATTCACACAGTAAAATAAATACATCGGTTGTGTGTAAGCGCGCGGCTTGCCACGTATGCGGGTATATTTGCCGCTGCGGTGGCGTGCGGTGACTCGCCGCATGTCAGTAGTTTGGTTTAAATAAAAATTAATTGCAATAAATGCATTGCAGGCGCATCATTGTCGATCCGCCCCCCGACCAGCAAACCCCACGCGGACCCACACAGTTGTTTGCTTGAGGCGCGCGTGTAGCGCACCGCTGCCGCCCCACACACTGCTCAATGCATCAGCATCGCCGCCAGCGCAAATCTAATGTAACCGCGAACGCGCCTCACCGCGCCGTCCATAAGGCGGCAGCTGCGCGTTGGTGTCGTCGTTGTGCTGTTGTCATTGTTGCTGCGTTTTGTTTTTGCCATTAGTTGGCAATTGTTCTTGTGAGTTGCACATAACTTGGCAACGTTCTCTGAAAGTGTTCGCTTTGAACGCGCGCACGTATGTATATATGAGTATATGTGACACGGATGCGCTCACTGATCTGCTCACTTTTCGCCGTTTATTTTTATTATTCTAGTCGATTTATACACTTTTTTCTCACGATTTGCTATGAACTATGCTTTTTTCAGTATAATTTTCCCTCTTTCGTATGTGTATATGTGTGTATGAGTTTAACATTGAACAATTCCACTGCTGTGATTTGGAACTCTCTCTAAACTAATGTAAAAAGCTCTAAAACGTACCAGTTTTGTTCAGTGAGCCCCTTAGTGGTCCGGGGTATAAAATCCCTAACTTCAGCAGATAGTTGCTTACATTTAGTATTCTGCTTGCTTAATGACATTACTGAACATTAGAATAGTGTGATTTTGTTTTTTCAGTCAGTTACGTAATTTCCCTCTATTTGTTCATTTTGTCTCGATTTATTTACGGTAGAAAATTTCAAAATATAAAATTGTCTAATAAATGAATTGACTAGAGACATTAATCATGCCAGTTTATATTGCGTTATAAGTACATATGTATGTATTTATATATAGAAGCTTAGCCTGAGCAAGTCGCAGTTAAATGCGCTCATTGGTAAACATGGCAAAAGGAAATGCAACGCTTTCCTAATAGAGTATTTATGTATGAAGGCGTATCAACTGCACGATATAATACACAAGTGACTTATAGTATAATATATACAAATACATATATAGATAGCTATAAACGTGTTTTTACAAAGCAAATCGATAATTGTCAATGCAGTCAGGCTTGATTTGTCAGTCACACCAAATGACTCAATAATTGGTGAATATTTATAAAATGCAAAATACGCAATATTTCTCCATATATATCGATCTTAAGACATTTGTCTGTCCATTAGCTGCAAAAGTGGACTTATTATCGACATTCATATGTAATCGCTGCATACATAAGTGGTAATTGAAGAAAAACTTAATGCGAATAATTTATGCAAAACCAAAGCTCAAGAACTTGGAGCATTAATAATATTCTCATCCGCCTGGTACACTTAATTCATTTTAGTTTCTATTCATAATAGTTAGAAAACAGAGAACTAATTTTTTAGGCCAAAGAATATATACATCTGAAAACTCAAATGTCGATATAAATATTTCAGCAAAAAATATCAGAATAATATATGCCAGGAGTTTTGCAAAAATATATGACAAATTGCAATAGCTTAATAATTCTACAGTGATTTCAAATAGCTCAACTAGTGGTTAAAATAATAGCTGACTGCGATTTGCCAAGCGTTGGAGAGTAGGCAATCGAACAAACAGTCCCGCGATACCATGTCCACTGACACATTCACAATAATGTTATGATTCTTTATTAACAGAGAACTCTTTACTTTTGTGTTCCATAAATTACTATAACTGTTCATATAAGTCTTTAGATTTAAAAACACAAGAAAAAAGAAACTTGTATTTTCATTTGTAGTGACAACCGTTCACAATAGTAAAACTGATCCAACCAAAACTTTGTTTTGAAGATAGCGGCTATGCAACTTCAATGAGGTATCCGCTTACTCTCTTTTGCATAATTTCGTTGGTGCTTGTGCATGTAATTTTTTTTTTTTTAAGAGAGCAGAAGCCAGCAGATAAATGGGGACTCGAAGCCGGCTAATATAATTTTACAGGTGCTGCTAAGTTCGCCAATTAGCAAACTGCCTACTTATTGAAGCAATCCGCAAATTGTCCTACCTAGTGTATGTTTCACGCTGGGCACAGCGGAGATTTGCCAATCTAAACAGTATTGTCTCATATTATTTGATCTTCTATGCCCATATATTATCAGTACATTATTCTTTTAAATGTCGTTTTTTTTATTTTGGTGTTAGTTGGATTATTATCAACTGCTGCATTGCACTAATACTTAAATTTAGATAAATTAAAAAATAACCATTGTTAACTCACGCTTTGCGCAAAGCCATCTCCTCGTAAAAGCTTTGTTAGCTATGTAAAAACCGGTTAAAATTAAAATAAATAATAGATAAGGAATGAAGTGAGAAAACAACGCTGCACCAGCACAACTGACCGCAAAAACTTTTCATACTGAAAGTGTAGCTCTATAATTAAAAAACTTTCATAAACGGCGGCGCTGTTTAAGTCCCAAATATGAGTATGAAATAAATTAATTTTTCAAAATGTAAGCACCTGCCGTTTACATTATTCCTTTTAGTTCGAATAGTTTTCCTAATAACGTGGCAACAACCACAAAATACATTTACGACACTCTCGCCTACACGCTTTCAAAAAAAAAAAAGAGAATATAGTTCAAACCATTAATTAAACAAGTAAGTAATAAGTAATCACGCCCACTGAGCTTGAAACGAACAGCAATTGATTGACAAGTATAGAGCAATGTGTACAACATATAATTATCGCAATATATATCATTTAAATACATACATATATAACTCGGCCGAGATATGATTTACATGCCCTCAAATATTATTTATTTATATAAATATATATTAAAATTATTATTATTTATATATAATTAAAAATTATAGTCAAATACTTGGGAAGTATTAAAGCCGACTATATTTTTGCAATCAAATTGAGTATATTATAATACATATATACATATAAATGTATTTATACATATATATTTATTTAGATAATACAATGACTGCATCTTACACACACACACATAGCGGCAAAACAAAGCTAACTCACAGCACTCGAAGTGCCACAACTGCCTGAGTTTTTGAAAAATTCACAGAAATTCATTCTAACTGCTTTCCGAAAGCCCTAAACAACGCAAAAACAAAAGCATTAGCGATAAAACTCATCACAACATTTTAAGCTTTATTGCGAAGCTCTATTGAATTGCGCGCTGTTCGTTGCAGTTGAGCAAAAAAAGAAATTTGTTGCACGCGTGCAATCGCACACATTCGTTGGCACAAAACTACTGAACACCGACATCCATTTGTGTGTGTATGTGTTGCGCTTGAGAATAATGGCAATGGCACCGCTTCTGAGCGAGGTGGCGTGGGATGAGGTGCCACCAACGTCCAAGGGTCGCAGCGCATACATATATACTACTTACATATATACACCAACACGTATTTGTGTTTATTTGTAGCGAGAACCGCAACTGCAATGCCCGTTATGCCACAGCGCTGCCAGTTTTTGTGTTTTTCGCTTATACTTGCTTTGCGCTTTATATGTATATGGGAATTTTTTTCATTTATTCTCGTTTTTGTTTTTATGCGGATCAAAGTCAACCGCAAACACACCAGCAGCAACCCTTAGAACCGGCATTTAGACACATATTTCACGTATATGTGTATGCATGCGCTTGGCAGTTAGGAGCCGGCCGGCCGGCGAAAGTTTGTTTCGCAAAGCTTCGACGAAATCGGGTGCTTCGCTGGCTGTACTAGCGATTGCATACGCTTACAACTGCACATTTTCGCCCAGATCTCTGGGCGCCAACTATTCTCGACCGCGCTCTGCAAGCTAGCTGAGTGCACCGATTCGCGAGAGCGCGCGCGCTAGCTAGCTGAGAGCATGTATGAGTTGTGTGCTTTTGCAAACTTTACATCCCGATGGACGCTGCGCTGCGGGCGAAAGGGCAAGGGGATCGATGGCACGTGTACGACAAGGTTTTCACTGGTTGTTTTGTCAGCGCGTGCAACTATGAAGGTGCATATGTGTGTGTAACCTTTGATGGCTTCCGTGTCAGCGCGCTTCATATATAATATAATATTTGAGTGATTTCATTCTTTTCTGAGCTGCATTTTATTCGCGCACCCTTTTGTGCACATACATAATGCTGATTTGTATTTTTATATGTGTTTACTTTGCTGTAACTGAAGGGCGTATGTATACATTGCAGAGTTGCATAAAACCCTTAATTTGTATGTGCATTTATTCGTTTTAAGTAAAACTAGTTGAAGCCAGCGCTGAGTCCGGCACGCGCGGCCTTTGAGTAGCATTTGTGGCGCATGCAAATTTGAGTGTGTGAGTCCAAAATGCAAAAGTATGTGTGCGACATATGTTAAGTGAAAATACAAATTTCTGCGTATCCATTAGTGAAAACAATATTTGGGGCAATATGGTGTAGCAACACGGTGTGCATTGCTTTCCTTACCGCGCAAAGAAAGTTATAAAACGCAGGCTTACATGTAGCCGTTGAAAATTCATGTGCGGCATATAAGTTGCGGTGGAAGAGCTGGTGGAGGGCGCCGCAAGGCACAGCCCATGCTGAGCGATACCGCGACACGGCTTAGAAAACCGTTAATACGAGCGCGTTAGGCAAAAGCAAAGCGCTAACAGCAAAATTAGCACTAAAATGAAAAATGTATTACACTTCAGATAGTATTTTATTACTTAAGTGTAAGCAAGATATTTAAATACATTTTTATTTATAAATATATGTATTTAAATCAAATATTGTAGCGCTTTTGTTTATAAATACACTGAACGCCTGTGGTGTCGCAACACATTTTCCATATTTTGTTTGTGTTTGGACTGTGGCCGCGGCAACGCCAACCATTGCCTTCACTGTCACGGCCGCACCGTCTTCACGGCGGTTGTGCGCAGCGGAGTGGGTTCGCCAACTACCCGTCTCCATCTATATCGACTTTGAATGCCAACCATATTTATGATGTGCGGACGTCCATTGCTGGCACCCAGCGATGCGTGTAATTCGTTGAAGAAGGCAACGCAAGGTTGCATTTGCATTCAGCGGCGCAGGCATTTGTTATAGGCGCTGATATATAAGTATGGTGCTCATGCAAAGTATACATATTTACATCTATATTATATATAAATACTTGTGCAGTAAAAATAACAGCGTGAAGAGCCCAAAATTCGCCAACCAAATACTTCCGTCAGCCTAGTGCCAACAATAATTTTCAAAAACAAAATTTTCCATTTTTTCTTTTGCTGTTTTAGTTTGCCACGACCAGAGCGCGAGCCAACACAATTTACCTCAAAATATTACAACATGCCGTAAAGTGTTTGGCAATTTCTAAGCGCGCTGACAGGCGAGCGCTGCGCCGCGTTAAAAACCCAGCATTTTGCACTAAAATAATTTTCCTTCATTTATCGTTATTTAGTTATTTATTTATTCGCTGCCAAGTTTGATTGCACTTGAAATTTGTTGGTAAAGGTAAACAAAAGAATCGATCGGCCGCCACTAACGAACTAGCGCGCCGGCCGCAGCGTTCTTTTCGCATGATGTAAGCCCCCTCAGCGCTGGGTAAACAAAGAGGCCAGCGCCGGTGCTCAACGCTCGCCATTACATTACAACGCATACACCAATACATACAAACATAATCGTGCACAATTTGCTGGCGTTGTTTTCAATTGCCATATCTAGCACTTATCTGCCGATCGTGCGAATGGAACGGCCGCGCTAGTGGTTTTCCGTACTGTGTTGCGTAATTCAATGGCAATGGCGCATATACACTAGGGTGTGTGTGTGCACATGGAAGTCGTTGCAATTATTTTTACATGAAAACAAATAAAAAAATTGTAATAAATAAGGAAATCTGTAAAATTGGCTGGAATGTTATGTAGTCATATTAAATATGTTGTTTTTGTGGCGAACGGTTACACGCCAATTCCACTGAATTTACAAATCACCACTCGTTGCATACAATATGTTATAACTCACACATTTTACGAGAATTTGGTACTTAGTAAACACAAAGTTTTATAGATTTGTTGGGCATCGCTTGTAACTTAAGCTGATTTCTGACACAACCGAATTTATTCGAAATATTAATAATGAGATTATGACTGTGGACACAAAATGATTCTGGCAGAAACTCGTTCTTTCACTCTGCGTAATTTTAGTAAATTTAATGGTGTTTTTTTATTATTTTTATAGGTTATACACATTCTTCAACACTCACAAAGGAATTGAAACAGGCCATTTTTTTTTTAAACTTAGAATTTTTAAAACATTAAATAATGTCAACATTGGGGCAAATAATTTCAAAACAAGTGGTCCGATATCTGCGACTGAGACAAATGAGCAGTTTCTTGGGGAGAAAAGTGCATTCACAAAATTTAGAGCTGTATCTCAAACAGTGAGAGGTTAGTTTGCGTATATACAGGATCACGGTCTCCTCGACGCAGCTCATCAGGCTTATCGTACCATATATACATACTATATATCTGTTTTCGATTCAACATTTCTCTGCTCTCTTGTAAAAAACAAATTACATGTAAAAGAAAAGGAGAGTATGCGGACCCCCATACACGTAATACTGTCGATTTCTTCAATGCTACCAATTTTATTTTGTATTTCATATTATTTTTACTATTGTGAATAGTTTAAATTAAAAATATTTTTTTTTAATTTTTCCTTATAATTTTTAAAAATGTGTAAGCCTTTAAATCAATCAGGAATTTATAGACAAAAATAAAGAATTTACGCGAAAAAAAGAATTTCTTCACTACGCAAAAATGAAACTTCGTAGCAAGCTTAATACAAGTATAAAAGTATATAACTCATTATTTTTACCTTTATTAACCTCAAATTCGGCATCATACATATATCAGTATAAAAATAACTTTTGCCGCCTTTTAAGCTGAAGACTTTTCTAAGAAATCAAAGTAATTTCTAAAAAATTATTATTTTTATAAGAACTCTATGTTGATTAATATTCTTTATTCATTTTTTTAACTTAATTAAACTTAAAATGTTTTCAAAAGCAAGCTTTATTTTATTTCAATGTACCAACAATTTTCCATGACACTGAATATTTATATAATCGCATACATTCATGTGTTTGCATCTGTACAAAAATGTACTTATATTTCGAAAATATATATGCACAATATGCATGACACGGTAGCCTTAATAAGCAACACACAGCGAGACTGACAGGCGCTGCTCATCACATTTGGCCGACTGACTGATTGCCAGCCGCTTGCGAGCAAATTTAAATAATATTTTTAAGAAATATGCAATTAGCGAAAACAACAATAACAAACAAAATGAACAAAAACATATGTAGTTGGTGGCGGCTTATGGAAAAGAACTGTGATATTCAAATGAAGCAACGCCACCTAATTCACTACCTCGCTGTCATTGTGGAATTAATTAGCCAACTCGCGTCGTTAATTATCCAAACGAATGAGTTCGCCTTTGTTTCTGCGCCCAGCCCACCCGCGCACCTTTCGCGGATTTATTAACATCACGAAAATGCAAATGTGACTGGCAACAAGGGAGACAGGGGAACGAAACGCGCTGCTTTACGTTTGATTTGAGCTGTGATTAGCCACATTTTGCTGCCGCAAAAAATGAAGAAGAAAATAACAATAAGAACAGAAGTTTTCGATTTCGAATTCAAGGTAGTGCCACCTGGAGCATTACAAATGGATTGACTAAGCGAACGGTGTAGTAAAATGAAGTCAGTGGGTTAGCGCGTCGCTTAGGTAATGTGAGGGCACACGAACAAAAATAGTAATGACCACAGCGTGCAACGCCCATAAAACAAATTAAGTGCAAAATATTGCGTGAACGCTCGTAAAATACGACAAAAATCGTGTTTAGCGAAAACTTAAACACACACGCTCACACCCATAAGTAATCCATTCCTAATAAAGCGAAAAAAAGTTACTTTAATTAAGTTGGAGAAAAGAAAACCTGTAACGGAAGGCGAAAAGGTGACTTTAATTGCAGTTGTCAAGTCGAAATATTCTAGGCTGTTAGCTGTCTTAGCAAACTAGCATACATGTGCATATACACAGAGAAAAGCTCACGTACAGTAACGGTGCGTTGCAACAATTTTCAAGGTCAACGCAGCGAAAGTGTCGCCTGAGCCCTCGCTACACCGCGCCCCCAATATTCAGAGAATCCAACACATACACGACCACTCAATTGTTGCAGTGTCACCGCGCCAAAGCGCAAAAATCAATATGCAGCAACGTTTCTTGCGGCGAATTCCATGCAGCGAAATGTTACTCATACGCGCCGCATTGCTTTTGTAGCCGCCGTGGCGGCACCAGCAACACATTATTGGGTACCAAGCCTGAGTAGTTCACTGGGTCGCCAGTGCTTCCAATTTAGGCTGCTCTATTCTTGGGGAAAAGCTGCTGTCAACCGCAGTGCGCTGAATTCGCCGCAACGCTGGGTTTCCCGCGCTACCATATTTGTGTATAAATAAAGTGCCGGTAGCTGCTGGGCCTCTTTACATTGTGGGAAAATTTGAAACGTTGCCAACTGCATTTAGCCTTATTGCTATTGCTCGTCGTAATGCATACAAATAGTATCTCGCTCGGCCGTAGACAATCTCTGAGATTCTGATTATTGGTAAACAGAGCTTTTGCCGGTATACTGCGGTTACTGCGCAGGTCCGCAAAGGGCGCAGAAAATGTGAAATCACCGTTGAAGTAGATATATGCTATGTTGCAGCTAAATATGTTAGCTATGTGAACAAATATAATGGAGGTCATGCTCTATAATTTGCCATAATTTTAATGCGAAACTTTAATTGCTTTGATTTACAAAGAAACCTTACTTAAAGCTTAAAACTTTACTTTTTATATTGGTATACATTTATTTAATTTAGAAAAGGTAGTAATAAAAAATTGTGCTTTCAACATAAAGTCATGGTTTCCATGAAGAATTAAAAAGAGTTTTCGGAACTCCCCAAAGCATTTACTTCACTACCTTTCATATGTGTGGGCATGCAGACTACGAATAATTTTAAATAGTAATCTGATATAATTAATAGAAAGGTCGAAGTACAAGGACACGTTTACGGCATACAGCTGCCATAGTCAAAGCAAGTCCTTGTATTGAAACTCTTTTATATTGGACATCGTCACGTAATGTAGCATAAACTACTATCTAAGGCATCGCTACAATCTGCGAACATATTGTTCTGGTCGGACCACTGTAGCGTATAGCCGCCATATAAGCTGCTATCTCATAGCTTCTGTGCAGCCAAAGTTACTACGGTATTTTTCTTATTTAAATTTCTCATTAGAACTGGTTGATATTATCGTCCGGGAAAAATAATATTGTGCAGAGAAGTGGTAATATCGTAGTAATTGTAAATTTAAGCAATGAATTTTGACAAAAATAAAATAGAATAAGAAATATTTATTAAGCAAATGTTACAGTACCGTTTGTCACCCAGAATATATTTTGGAAAATGTTTTTGCATTGCATAAAAATATACTTAAAAAAACTATTACTGTGCTGTGTTATAAACTAAATTATTTGACGTAATTTGTAAAATAATGACAAATTAATTTTTTTACAGTTAGTATCAGCCTATCGTCTTAAAAAATATCAAAAAATACCTAAAAACAAAAGTAATAAAATAATAATTTTTTTTTATTATTATAAAAGTATTCCTTAATTATTATTTTTAGTTTTTCTTATATTTTTAGTTTTTCTTATATTTTTATAAACTTTTTTTCATATAAAACTTAAAAACTATTTCAGGGTAAATTTATTCATATCAATATTTTTCTCTTTATTTTCAGGTGAGTAAATATATATTCTCTACAAAAGATTCAGACTCAAGTAAGTAACAAAAATGTGTCAATAAAATAAACAACGGAAATATAAACAATATATGCATACCCCCATTTACATATGGTATAGTATGTTCAGTTGCCCCAAAACTACTGTGCAATACCGATTGCGGTATTATTATCTAATCGTACGAGCACTTCAAATTATCTAAGTAGACAAAAGCTATACAAGTGCTGACCAACTCGCATATACATATGTATGTATGTAAGTATGTATGGATAATAAATTGCGATAAACGAAAGCACCTCAAAAAAGTGCAAAAGTCAGACACACCGCTGCCCAGAAATCGAAATTAATCTCGAATGAAAGTAAAACAAATTGGTATAATTAAATAAATCATGTGCTTTCTGAGTCGACGATGGCGACTTTCAATTTCACACACAAATACAATAAATATAAACAATTAAAATAAAATAAAAAAAATCAAAGAATCCGGTGAAACATACCCATACTCACATACAGGCATAACAAGAGAGGTATACGAGTATCAAATAAGCCATTGGCCAGGCAGAAAATAAACCGCGCGTCATCACACAAAAACCGTCATCAAACAAACTGAGCAAATTTAATAAAATAATAAACACGAATAAATATGTCTAGAACAAATTAAAAAAATAAAATACTTTTTTACATTTTGTTATTATTTTTTTTCAAATTTTTTAGCATTGTTTTTCATTTCCTTTCATTTTTCCCCATTTGCTATAAGTTATGTTTCTATTATCGCTTAGAAAAACATGCTGTAGGCGGACGTGAAGCAGTTTTTGACTTCAACGGAAGCCGCCGTATAAGTAATTCATCATGCGCTATGCGCCCACCCTAAACACATCGAAGCTTGTACGCTTTCATGTATTGTACGTAGCTATCTATGCCCTGTTGCACCTCAAGCTAATGTCATTGCCATTGCCAATGCCAATGCCAATGCCAAAATCGTTAACACATATACACGCCGAATTCATATCGCTTGCCCAAATTTTGCACATGCACACACACAAATGCCGTCATTCGGTGCGGTCCTATAGTCACAAAGTGTTGTATAATTTGACTTTCCTTTTTCGTTTCATCTATTCATATAGATATATATAAGTATGTATATACGCCTAACTACCTGTTTGTATGTATAAAATTTCTAACAAAATCGCTGCGCTAAAAATTCATTGTTTAAAATGTATGCGGTATTATTCATGTATATTGCGCGTTGTAGATATTTTCAGCTACGCGGTTAGCGTCATCAACACCAGCGTCCAAATCGTACTCGCTCACTCATTCAGTCACCTATTTTATTTGAATTCCGTTGAAGAGCAAAAAACTTGACCTTGTACTAGGTTGATTGCATTCTAGCGGTCAATGGCATCAGTGCGCTGCGATCCGCTGAGCCCCGCCCCCGCCCCCGCCCACACGCCGCCAGCACCGGCACATTCGCTGTTTGCGCGTTGATGTAGACGTTTTGTCGCGCGCGGCTAGAGTGGCGTATAAGTGCGCGCGCGCACCCCTTTCCCCACACACACCCATATGTATGCATGTAGCATACATGTGAGTAGTATTTGAGCAAGTTTATCTTCGATGTACAATATGAGACGCTGCTGTGGTGGGCGCAGCGATCGTAAAACTTTCATAAAAACACATAGACACCCACGCGCTCATGCTAAAGAGCGATTATATAAGAATTAACTATGTGCGCGAACCTACGCCAGGATTATAATATATACAGTACATAAGTATGTACATTTCGTTTCAAAAATATTTAAAAGCAACTACACAATTAAACATTTAAAAATTAAGGTAAACAGCAACACCGCAACAATTGCGCAAGTAGATACCCGGCAAAGCCAAGCACTCACCACTACACACGAAAATTAGTGCGGTTCATGTGGATGCCTTTCCCATAAGCGATTCTAATGAGCGTGTTCTAGCCGTTTGTACACATACATACATATAATGCATACTAATACGTGCCTCTCTGCATAGTGGTCGTTTTGACGCTTCTAACCTCTTTTGGGCGATCGGCTGCTTGAGCAAAACTGATATGCCAAAATAACAACTAATCATGCGCGTGCATTCGCTTGGTGTCTTGCATATTTTTAGCTATTCGCTAATCTCGCCTGTGGATCTGTACACAATTAATGCTGGGCTTCCCAATTTGAATGTTAAAAATTCTGATTTTTACTCACTTATTTTACTTGTTTTTATTTCTGTTGTGTAGCACTGCGTGCTCTGAGCAATAAAGGAGCGTAAGCTAAAAGCAGCGTAGCTAATAATTTCTGCAAGTGATTTCAAATTAGTTAGTTATTTATGAAGTCTAATGTAATTCAGTGATGTTTGGAAATGAAAATATGTCACAAGTTTTTTCTTTTTTTTTTTAAGTTTTAGTGATAATTTTGGAGAGTGTTTAAATTAGTACTGGACTAAAAGATATAAGCCATCATCCATTCGCCATTACTCTGTACGCTTTTCTAGGCGCTGCTCTCTTGTCAACAAATTCACTTATAAAACAACAACAAACTTAGCGAATGATATCATAGATTTTTTTTTAAATCCTGGAAGTTTGTATTTGACTGAATTTACAAATGTTTATCTCGCCATTGACGGGCTTTAAAGCCAAATGTAAAACAAAAAACAAACAAAATTTTTTACTAAACAAACTATCTTTCTCAATGACCAGATTTAAAATATAATTCAATACTCATTTTCACGAATTATCATTTGTTCCTCACTATTGTATCAGTATGACCAAATACGTATATGTATATATTTATATACAGAGGTATATATGTACTTATGTATGGGATTTTATTACTATACTTATATACAGAGGTCCACCGTTACTGTTTGAACAGCTGGCATAGTTTGTTCGATTTGCTACTCTCTAACGCTTGATGAGCTGTTGTTAACTTAGCATTTTGTAACCATTTTTCTCTGCAGACTTTCGTTTGTCTAAGACACCGACGAGATCAAATGAAGTATAAATAAATGAACAATAAATTTGGCAAACATATACTATGGCCATACACATATATACTTGCACAATTATTTATTCCCACATTATATACATGTAAAATTAAAACGGTGTTTATAGTCAAATCTTTCCAAGTAGCCAACTGACTTTGATGAGTCATTCAATCTGCATATATCCAAATGTATCTGATTTTTTACGCATCTTGTTGTAAAGAGCGCATAAAAATACCAAATTATGTCAATAAGCCCCCTTACATGCATAAATATGTATATACCGTTACACCCAAATATTTTTTCGTTCTTTACACCTAAGCGATCGTTTCAACAAGTGAACGTGTGACGTGCCGATCGATAGCATCGCCGCTCCAAGTGCTCTTCACACAAGAATTAACAATCGCAGCACTTACGAACGGTACACAGAACTCCACCACTCCACTCTACATATACACATACTTTTTTACCGGCGAATATAGGGAAACAAACACTCCAGCTCTTTTAAATTTTGCTTCGGGACACAGCTGGTGTAATGCGCCTATTACCCAAGCCACACCTTCCAAAAAGTCGGACAAACTGGCCTATTTATATAAATATGTACATAGAAATATACGAATATTCCACGCTTATCTGCCGCACATCTTTTTTCGAAATTTATTCCCGCTTCGTGTTTGTACTTCTTCGCACACACATGCATACACATAAGCGCTCCTTATTCTCACTTGGCACTCTTTGCTTTGCGAGGTCTTCCAAAAATAACTGCTCACGAAAATCTGCATATAACGGTATAAGCGTAGTGACTTTTTCGTTTCTCTGATGTTATGTCCGCTTGACTTCGCTGTTGCTGTTGTGTTCTTACAGCTTATCACTTTCTTGACGTCGTTGTCGCTGTTTTGTCAACAAATCGCTTTCGTAAATCTCGTTGGCCTCATCACGTTCTTTTCACGCATTGTGTTTGAGTAAAAATAATGCTGCTTTTGTTGTTTGTTTTTGTCAGTTGATTGTTTTTCACAAAAGCGGTCGCAAAAATTAGAAATTAAAAATAAATAATTAACAATATGTAATACACATACAAATGTATGTGTCTGTATATTTTGTGAAATAAATTTTAATTTGAACAAGTTAAATAATAAATGAAATATCTGTATGTATGTATGCCTGGTATGGTATTTAAAAATACTTTCGAATAATACAAGGGAGTTTTATACAGAAATATGTCTAAAGCAATTTTTTACATACCATCGTCACTGATGTGCTGCTGTTGTTGTTGACTTGTTGACTTGAATGCCACCGGCTGGTGTAAACGACCGATGATATACGCCTTGAAGGTTTACCGACAGAGTCCATGAAAAGATGTGTACTAAATAATATGTTTACACATGTACTTGTTTATTTCATACATACATACATACATATGTATATCCACATAACAGCCACTACTTATGCAAATCCATACCGAAATTCTTATGATTCAAAAATAAACTCTGTTAAAAACATGACTGCAAGCTCAACTAATTTAGTTTTCGAAATTTCAGTACCGAAAACGCACTCTGTTTTAGTTTTTTGCATATTCACTTTGCAAAATACACATGTAAAAGCTTATAAGTACATGTACATATGTGTATATGTGTGTTGTATGCACTGAATTCATTGCCTTTTTGAGAAAATTTATTTCCTGCGCCATTGAAATGCATATCAGGCGTGTAATTGTTCTCAATACCGTATTTTATTGTTCCTGGTTGGGTCATGCTTACACACCCACACAAAGAAACACTCATACACACATACATATTTATATAAATACTCATGCGACTCGTGTGATTATGAAATTATTACAGGTGAGCCAGTGTTTGAGCATTATTCATCCATTGATTCGCGAATGCGGTCAATGAAGTGATTTGTTGTTGTTGTCGTATATGTCGTTGCCTTTCTGAGCGCTTAAGGTCAGTGCATCTGTTAAGGCACCGGCGTTACATTTTGCAATGCAAATTTTCCAGTTTAAAGAAGCTTTTTTTCTGCTGAGATGAATTAAGTATCTACATGAGTTGTATTTGTATCTTAAGGTCGCCGCAGTAAACTTGTTAATACGTCTTTATAGGTCACGGATATCCGAAGTTAATTTATTTATAACAAGCTCAGTTTAGATAAAAAACAAAATTCGACAAATATTATTTGGAAAATTTATTTTCCTAAAATTTTATTTTTGTTTTTCTGATTATAAAGACTGTTCCTAAAGTAATGGCCAAGAAAAATATAAATACTGATATTAGATTTAATTGAGGTCCTTTACACACACATACATTAACGGACCCTGGAATTGAAACCAAAGTTTGAAGAAATTGTACAAGGTAGGGAATCGGCTATGATAGCATAAGAAAATATCATAAAATGGTCAAAGTTCTGGAATTCTAGGCTCGCACAAAATTTTAAAAATATATTTTATAAACATTTAAGGATTGTTTGGGATTCCTAACCTCATTCTCATTTCAAAACCAAAACATAGAAGATTAGCTAAAGCGCTTCCACAATTTCGGCTTCATTTCTGACTTTGAGTCTTATTACTAGCACTGCCTTCTTGATTGCAACTCTAATTTATTTTAATTAAAAATGCTTTTAAAGTCTGATACTTCTTATATGCTTCGATGACATCATATTAATGCAAAGTGTTAAGCTTAAAAACTAAATAAACCGCAGTATCAAGCGGCGCTCTGCCGAATTTCGTCATTATTGTTAATAAACTTTGCTAATTTGGCAAATAATTAAATGCGCTAACCTGCCAATGGCGTTGTGTATGTGTGCGCTTTTGTATGCATGTACTTTGTTGTTGATACTGCTTTGTGCGCGCTCGCAGCATTCTACTGGCGCTATTTACTTTTTTATTAGTTTCCTTTGTATTTTACGATTTCTTTGGTTTTTATTTATCTTTTTCTCCAATTTTCAATGCATAATTTATCATTAACGCGCAGCAATGAATTTTTTTATTTTGTCTTCTTATTATTTTTTAGATTTTTTTTATTAACTTGCATTATTTTTATTTGGTCTTCCTCTTGCTTGCTGGCTACCTAAATTAAAGCGTTTTTGTTGTTGTTGCTGTTGACTCTTCAGTTATTCATTTCCAAGCATATTACTTAGCGTTTATTTTGCTTGCATTCGCTTGCGGTCGCCAGGCAGCATGAGTGGGCTGGAGCTTAAGCACCTTCTCTGATACTCATGTACATATGTACATGCTCAATCACTTAAAAACATTTTTCGAATGAATAATTTGGCAATGAATTTGGCAAATCCGCTGGCCTTGAACGTTTTGCAATCGGCCAAATTATGCGCGGTCACAAGTACCCGTACCCTGCAGAAGAAAACAAAATGCGCACGGCTTTCGACGCGCTACCAAGGGGCGATCAGCAACAACAACGGGTTTATCTGCGGATATGACGTAGCGCATTTTTTATATGCTCACCTGCGCACTCTCTATACGCATCGGCAATCGCGTCCAATCGGCAATGCAAGCGAACAACAGCGAAGTAATCAATTATCAGATTTCTTTTGATGAAATGTATTTTTCTAAATACAAACATAATATTATTTTAGCAGTCAAAGTGGCCACGACTGCATTTCAGAAGCTGTCGAGAGCTCTCCGAGCCGAATTAATAGCCGTTTTCTCTTCGTCAGAGAACCACTTAAGAATTAACTGGTTTATGAAAACTTTTTTATACGATTTCTGAACGAAAAACTAATCGTTTTAATAAGCAAGCATGACTTTAAACCGACGTTCAGAAACAAAGTTATGTAAGCACATTTCAAATTATAAATGCACATCAAACCATTTCTATTTATTTATTATTATATTTTTCCTTCAAAAAAAAAAGTATTGAAAAATATATATAAAATAACCTAAGTCAACTTAACCTAAGCTTTGTATTTTCATTTCTGGTAAAAATTCAAGCGCGTACTTCTCTTTTTCGTTGCAATTCGTTGCTTCCGGTCCCATGCTATTGTTTCATGTAAACAATAACATCGTATCACAAATAATTTTGTAAAAATAAATGACATTGTCACTATTAACTAAAATTGAGTTAGGTTATTTTAATTTAAAAAATATATATTTATATTAATTTTATGCATTTTAAGCTATTCGCACACTTTCCTGCATAATTGATTAGTCGCACTTGAATTGATTTTCGTATTAAATTGTTTTTAGTAATTTTTATTATTCCACCCAACCTTTTGCAATTAATGCCCATCGATCATCAATTTGATATGCAGCTCCTGGCTTGGCTTCGGGTGGAGAAGAAAATATTTTTTGCATAGACGTAGGCATGATAATGCACACAAAAGACGATTTATCAGCAAAATGGAAAGTAAACAGCAAATTTTTATTTATTTATTTTTTTTTTAATTTAAAGCATGATGTAAATGACAGTTTATCATGTACAAACATTAAATTATAAATAAATAGAAAGTAGTGAAATAAAACAGCAAACAATTTTGCTAAGAAATATTTTATTAAAAAGTAATAGTCTGAAATTTAATTTTGAAGATAGAATCAGGAAGTGCTTCACGATTTATTACAATACAATATTTTATTATATTTTTTAGTAATTTCGGAAAGAATTAAAAATTTCGATTTCTTAACTTTGTATCATAATCAATTTAAAATTTGTTTAAGTAACATTTTTTTTAAATAAACAAAAATTAAAAATATTTATTGCAGTAATAAATAAAAACAAAGATTAAATTTAAATGCAATTCATCAAAAGGTAACAAGCCCTCAACAACAACACAACAGCTATAGAATAACTGAACATAATATCAACAGCAATAAACATTGCTTAAACGGCCTTGAACATTTCGTGAAAAAATTCCTGGCACAATGCCACTTGGAAGCGGTTAATTTACGCCCGGCAACAACAATGGCATGCCAAAGTCGCGTAACAAACAAAACGACAAAACCAAAATAACAAACAAATAAAGAGCGGAGACACACGAAATTCAAGTAAAACGCGAAGATGCGCAGAAGAAGACGATAAACATTTTGTTGCTTTTTAATTTCACAAATTATGAAAGGAAAGTGGCGGAGCAACGCAACTCAAAGGCAATGACTACCTTTTAACAATAGCTAATTTGTGGACATAAACAAAAACAAGCGACTTGCATTAAGGCAAATAATAAAGTTAGAAAATATTTTTGTATGCTGGAAATAAATTAAACAGCAAATCATCAGCAAATTGGCTGGCAGAAGAAATTGAGATGACTGAAATGAAAAAGTAAATAAATAATAATGCAAAATTTAGATAAAAAAATTAAACAAGAATGAAGAAAAATTATAAAAAAAATAAAAAATTTAATAAATCAAAGTATGTATACATATGTATGTATATACAAACATATACAAAACCTATGTATAAAAACAAAAGAATAAAAAAACATTAAAAGTAACTGCAAGAAAAGGTAAATAAACAAGAAAATATTTTTAAACCAAAAAGGAGCATAAATAAATTTTAAATTCAAAAAATATTTTGAAA